>NW_026294789.1:0-192615 GCF_026119805.1 Tympanuchus pallidicinctus | reverse complement strand
TTCGTTTCCTCCTGCGCTGCAGCCCAGCTGGAATGCCAGCGCTGAGTAGTTTGTCTTTACTGACTCTGCTGACTCACCGCTGGTCTCCAAAACTGCATGCACCTGATATTTGACTTCATACGTTCTGTACAGGTCCGGAAAGAGCAGAGGATGAACCCGAAAGAGGAAGAAAGTCCCAGGGCTTACCCCGTCTCCTAAAGGAACTGCTGAAGGAAATAGAGAAGGCACCGCGTGGTAGGTACACTTCAGTCTGTTCACCGTGAAACCTGGGAAGCTGAGGTCTGATGTTCATGTGTGGACAAGCCGTAGCCTGGATCCGTAGCAGGAAGGGATTGCTCAGGGCCGTGCTGTGGCGGTGTTCCATGTAACGCCTTGCAGACACTGTCAAGCACCAGGGATGGTCTGCTGCCACTTCTGCATCCAGCCAAGACCCAGCGGCAGCTGCTCCCCCAGCAGGACCATTACTTGTCAGAGCTGCTTTGTGCAGACGCTGGCACCCAGGCGGCAGCAACTGGCGAGTGCTGTGCTTCTGTTCGTACAAAGCCCTCTGTGCAGCTGAGCCAGTGCAAGGCAGGAGGAGCATCCCGAGCAGGGATGGCTGCCTGTGCTAGCAGTGCTGGAAACGAGCTGGAGATGCTGATTCTGAAGGTGCTTGTGCTGGAGCTTTAATTTCAGCCTGCAGATAGCTGGCTGTGGTGGTTGGTGACGCTCGCAGCACGTGGTGTGAGGGCCTTGCATAGGAGCTGATTCCTGAGGAGGCATGAGAGGGTCGGCACCCTCCAGTTCCTGGGAGGGCCCAAGTGCCCTTGGGCAACGGAGGGGGTGGCAGTGGATGTGGGGGGCTGGGAGCAGCAGGCTTTGGGCGGGCTCAGGGTTGGAGTAGCTCAGTTCCCGATGAGAGCACATCGCATCCAATCCTACTGTCCTGCTTTCTTTCTAAAGGAATTGACCAAGAAACTGAGCAGGATGCACTGCAGGAAGGCAGCCATCCCACCCTGCCGGTCTCGGACAGCGGAACGCAGGCAGCGCCAACAGCTGGCACGCCAGGTAATTTCTGTGCCGCGTAACTTCATCCAGCATCACTAACCGCGCCAGCAACCTTGCACACCAGGTCAGCAGCCAAACCTGAGCGTGTGGGCACAGAGCACGTGTCAAAGAAGGCAGGGATGGCCCTGTGAAAGTGGCTGACCTCAGTGGGGTGTGGAGAGTTGTTCCAGCGGCGTGCCAGAGGAGGGACGTGCAGACCTCTGTGACGCTGCTCAGCTCCCACCACTCGCAGTTCCCCGAGTTGTGAGCCTTGCCCTTTTGCAACAAAGCCACCCGAGGGCGATGAGCGGGGTCCTGTGCGGTAGGAGCCTGCAGGGGTGTTTCTCCCCCGGGCTGGCTCCGGCTGTGCCCTGCGCTGGCTGGAGCCCGACCTCCAGCCTGGGGGTGTCCTGCGGGAGAGCTCAGGACACGCGCGCTGGGGAAAGCGTGAGGGGTTCTGCTCTGCAGTGCTCCCCACAGACAAAGCCCAGATCCCAGGGCACAGCCCCAGCCCTCGGCCCAGAGGAAGACACGGGTAGTGCCTGTGCAGCCTCTCCGTCCCCAGCGAGAGGTGGAAGCAATCCTTCTTGTCCCCCGGTGCTTAGGCACAGAGACAGAGGCACCCGCTAATGAAAATCTCTTGGGTCCATGGAGCACACTGGGAGATCATCTGTAGCAGGTGAAGGGTCCGTGGGACATTGCCTCGTTTCTTCCAGGGATGAATGCCGGGAAAAGCACAGAGGCTGCTGTTCACCAATCTGCGCGGAAGCGCTACATCGCAGCCGTGGTAATGTTCCCTGCTGCGGTGCTGGCCTGTGGTGCTGTGATATGGATGTGCAAAACATACTTGTGAGTAGGCTTTTCCCCAAAACACCCGATTGCTGCATTTGGCAATGAAGCATCTGTAGTGCCAGGATCCTGGACGGCCAAATCAGCTGCTGGCAGTGCACTGCCAGGACTTACCAAGTTGCCAAGTCTTTCAAGTTTCCCCTTATTTCCTGTCAGTGAGTAGTGCTTTCTGAAACTCCTTCTCACAGAGTGTGCAAGAGAGAAGAGAGAGCAGCAGAACCGGCTCATCCTGATACCAACTAGGAGAGAGTTCCAACTGGAGACGAGGGCAGAATGGAGCTGGGAGAGGCAACAGAAGAGACTCTTGCCCCATCAAACAGGAATCTCAGCAATAGTTCCGGTCCATTCCGTTCTGCCATCCAAGAGGCCAAAGGTCTTCAAAGTCACCTGGAAGGCCTGGAGCGTGAACTCAGAGCCGTGAAAGAGGTCCACGGGAACAGTCCTGAGTGCTGCTTTCTGTCAGCGGACGGCCCTGAACGTGAGAGCGGGGAATCAGCAGCAGAGCTTCTGTCCTTCATCCCGCACTCTCCAGGACAAGTATCACCAATAATTTGAAGATTCTTAGCTCGCCATAGCTACAGTCCTTCTGAGGGTCCTGATGAGGACCCAGAAAGCGAGCTTCCTCCGTCTCAGATGATGAACTGGATGCACCTCAAGATCTTGTCAGACTTCCTGCACTGCTCCATCTGCAAGACTACCCCCTGCTCCACTTGAGGTTCAAGTGGAGGTGTGCAGGACGTGGGTGAGCTCCTACAAAAGCAAAAGCAAAAGCAAAAGCAAAAGCAAAAGCAAAACCAAAAACAACCAATTAAACACCCACAATAAAACCAACCAACAAACAAACAAACAAAAAATCCTGTGCTGTTCTCTTTCTTGGATAAACGGCTCTTTACGAGGGTGGATAGTGATAGGACTTGGCGGAGTGGTTTTAACTGGAGACAGGGGTGGATTAGGCTAGATATTAGGAGGAAGTTTTTTCACACAGAGGGTGGTGAAACGGTGGAACAGGTTGCCCAAGACGGTTGTGGATGCCCCGTCCCCAGAAGCATTCAAGGCCAGGCTGGATGTGGCTCTGGGCAGCCTGGACTGGTGGTAGCCTGGTTGGTGACCCTATATGTAGCAGGGGGGTTGAAACTAGATGATCACTGGGTTGAAAAGGATCAACCCAGGCCTTTATATGATTCTATGACTCTATGATGGTATCGGACCTCAGGGAAGTAATGTGAAAGAAACAAGCCTTTGAAATTGAGCTTGGTTTGCTCTGCCCCTCATACACCTGGTAATTGCGTCCCTTGCTTGGCAAATGGCCTTTCTGCGGGGTGTAGACAAGGAAAGGGGAGGAGGAGAATAAAGCAGCCGTTTTGTCCCAGAGCTTTCATTTCACTGGGGTCTCGCCCTATTTTCTGAAACTAAGAGACAACGTGTGGAGGAAGGACAGGGCAAGGTGCAAGGAGGTTTTGGTTTTGGTGCTGACTCCAGCCTGCTGCTTGCTGCTGGGAAAGGCGTGCTTGGCTCCAAGGGAGGATGTACGGTGGAAAGCCAGCAGCTGGGAGGTTTGGGATCCCCAGGATTCCCAGCAACAAAGGGCAACAGCCCAAGCAAGAGCTGGGGTGATTCGTTTCTAAACTGCATCCAGTTAAGTCCTGTCCCATTGCATCTGCCCTATGTCTCCCCATTCCCTTTAGGGGAACGCCCCTGAAAAGGCATTCTCCGTTTTGCAGTTTTGTCTGATTTTCTCATCTCCTCAGGGCCTTGCAGCATTGAGAGGAAGGTTTTCCCTCTCTCCTTTCCCTCTGCAAAATCATTTTAATTGCTGAGTGCCCCCTCGTGTTTTGGCACACACCATGCTTAGTTGCATCAAGAGTTAGAAAACGACTTCTTTTTCCTCTCTTGCTGAATTTCCCTGTTTTCCCCTGCCTTGGGGAAAGTCCTTCTGTTGCGGACATGCTTTGCAGAGCTGTGACTGCAGTGCCCAGGCTGCAGGAGCAGAAGCATTTCAGGTGCCAAAATGGTTTTCTTTCCTCGTTGTGGTGGAATGGGGTACACAGAGAAGGAGGACTTCCATTCTCGGGGTGGATGTGCACATGGGAAGGCGCACAGGGTGGGCTCCGTCTTGGCCAGTTCAGCCAGCAGCTGTATCCAGCTGGCAGAAAGCAATGCCCCCTGTCCCATGCCACCTTTGCACCAACTGGAACCAACTCAGCTGAGCAGACAGAGCTGCCAGGGTAACAAGCAGCCCTACAGATCTCCATGTGCAGGGTTGTCAACAGCCCCAGCATAGACTGAAACTGCGAGCAGACAATCCTGCTAAAGCACGTGAAGGTGAAGGGAGAGCTCGTTGTGTTTCTACCTCCTGTTCACATTCCTCACATGATGAAGTGCAAAACCAAGCAAAATAAGAAGGAATTCAATGGGTATTTTATGTACCTGGCTACCATCGATCACATGTGGCAGTAGAAAGAGCAGATGTTTTACTGTTAAGAACTGACGTTGGGTATTCTCCCCTGCACTCCCCTTTCCCTAAACGTTCCTTAAAAAGAAGGGGAAAAAAGACCTGTTCTCATCCTCTGCCCCCCTTCCTTCCACCCAATTTGCCTGAAATCACCTTTAAGAGCTCATGTAGATTTCCAATGTGCTCCTTCTTGCCATTCTGTCTTCTTCTTAAGCCCGCTGGTGATGTTCGGGATGCGCTTGAACACCGGTTCCAGCTCCAGAGCCTAAAGCCACAGCCATAGCACAGGAGGCCAGCACCAGCCCTGGGGCTTAAAGCTACCTCCACCGCCAGGCAGGCTGGCACGGGCCATGGGGCCTAAAGCCAAAGCCTGAGAGGCTAGCACCGACCCCAGGGCCTTAAGCCACAGCCAGGGATGCTGACACCGGCCATGGGGCTTAAAGCCACAGCCACAGCCAGACAGGCCGGTACTAGCCCTAGGGACTAAAGCCACAGCCACAGAAAGAGGCCAAGAACGACCGCGGGGCCAAAAGCCCAAGCCCACGAGGCTGGCACCAGCCCTGGGGACCAGAGACACAGCCCAACAGGCTGGGACCAGTCCAGGGACTTCACGCTACAGCCCGAGCCCAGAGGCCAACACCAGCTCTGGGGCTGAAGCCCCAGACAGTGAGGTCCAAAGCCCCAGCCCCAGCCCATGAGGCCGGCACCGGCTCTGGGGCATACATTCCTACTGTGCATTCCTACTGGCTCTTACTAGTTCCTGGGACTCCGTTGACCACGATGTGGCCATACTGGTCTTTACTGGTTTTTATTTGGCTGCACAAGAGCCATCTTCACTTCTCTGTTAGTTTACTTCAAATAACCCCATTACCATTCTGTCTTCTTTGCCACCGTCTTTGGTGGCAGAAGCGCCCCCATGGATGCTGTTGATGGGAGCAGCAGCTCAAGGGGACACAGCACTGGAAACGCAGCAACAGCAAGAACGCCATCAGTGACAACCACAGCCCCCAAGTCCGTCGGACACAGCACTGGAGGTCAGCGACAGCGACACTGCAACGACGCCAGGAGCTCCCCGCGGCTGCCAACACCACCCACTGGCGTTCCCACGCTCACGGCTCCCCGCGGATGTCGGGCAGCAGGCGGCGACGGTGGCCACGGTGGCAGCCACGGCGCGCAGGTCACGGCGCACCAGGCACAGGCAGCGCGCGGTGGCAGCTGCCCCAGCTCGGGCTCGGCCCAGGGGCCCCCCCAGGCCTTCCAGCAGCCGCGCAGCCCCACTGAAACCGCGTCCCAGCGCCTCAGCCATCGCGCCCCGCAGTCGCCCCTCTCCCGCCCCCAGCCGCTGCCGCAGCAATGAGGGGCCCCCGGGGCACCCCTGGCAGCGGCACTCGGGCCGCACGGTCCTCTTCCTCCTCTTCCTCCTCCTCCTCCTCCTCGGTCTCCGACGCCACCCCCGGAACCTTCAGCCCCGCTGAAGGGGGCCCGGCCGCGCTCCCCCCCGGCTCCGGCTCCGAGTCGCTCTCCGAGGCCTCGCCCGGCACCAGCGTGGAGGAAAAAGGGGCGGCCACGGTCTGCGAGCGGGGAACAAAAGGGCGGAGGGGAAGTCGGGGGAAGAAAGGCCCCATCAGGCACGGAGACCGCCGCCCCTTCTCCCGAGTCCCAGGGCAATACCCGCATAACAGGCCCGCGCCCCCCCGGCCTCGCGAGACCCCCGCTTCTCCACCCCCTTCCCAGCCCCACGGGCCCCCAGAACGCGTCCCGGCACCCGCAGCTCCAGGAGGACGCCTCGGATTCCCTTCCCAGCCCTACGTGGCCCCGGCGCCCCAATAACGCGCCAGACCCACCGCCCAACCCCGCGAGGACCCCCGTTTCTACTCAGCCCCGTACCGCCGGCTCCCCGGCGGACGTGACGTCACGCCTCCGCGCGCTCGTTACCCGGACTCGGGCACGCGCGGAGCGGGCACCCCGCGCAACCCCGTTCGTCCGCTCGCCCCTCCGCCCGCGCTTTAAGTGACAGCCAGGCCAGCCAATTGGCTCCGCAGAGACGAAGGGGCGGACGGAGCTCTCCCGGAAGAAGGGTCGGGGGGCAGGGCGTGCGGATAACGTGAAGATAGGGATTCTTCGTCCCACGACCACCGGGAGGAGACCCTCACCACTCACTGTGCACGCGCGAGGGGGGGAGGGGGACCGCGTGCTGGTGGGTTCTCGGAATGCAATGAATGCGTATCCGCATCCTGGAAACTACTGATTCTGTATCAGTTCGGCCTCCGTCTGCAGCTTTTTCCTGCCGCTGTGCGAGTTAGGAGCAGGTCCCCCCCTTGCACCCGGCGTCGCAGCCCTGATGAAACGTACCTGCTTTTACAACTGCCTTGCGGTCATAGAGTCTGATCCCACGCGTCAGTGTGCGCCGCTCCTCGGGGCAGCGCGTGCCACGGCCCTCCTCGGGAACCATTTCTTCCTGCTATGGAACCACCGAGCGCCCGGGCCGGCGCTCTCCAAATGAACACGCGGTGCTGACAGACTTATTGCGGGCAGGGCGACGAATCCGCTGTTGGCTGGGACGGCAGTGCCGGTGCCCAGCGGGCCCATCTGTGTGCGTGGGGGGAGAGAGGGGCGGCGGGGGGGGGGCCGCAGATGTCACTGGGATATGAAACGTCTCTGCAGAGCTGGAAGGGCAGGAGCTGAGGAGATACGAAGGGCTCCCATCGTGCTCCTGAGTGCCGCACCTCTTCTGGCTGCACGCTGAGGACAGGTGGAGGCAGGAGCAGGGGCAGAGAACTGTTTTGCTTCTTTAATCTTCCTGGACGCTGTATTCATTGCTGCAGTTTCTGGAGTGCCAGGTGGGAGCTGACCGATAGGTGACGGTCCTCTCGCCACCAAGCGTCCAGTTGCCAGCAGTGGGTGAGTTCACTGGGACTTTGGGGATGGGAGGTGGCAGCCAGCAAGCCTTCAGTTTCTGCGACTAAATTGGAAGGCTTGGAAGCACGCTACGCTGCGTGGGAAATGCACTTGGTGCAGGAAAGGGGATGTCCTTAGCCAAGGTACTGGAAAACTGAAGGAAAACAGATGAAACTGCAGATCCCTCAACAAAACGTGAGCAGGTGACACTTGGCGTGGCAGGTTTGTGGTGCTGGAAATATCCAAATAATTTTCTAGGACGGTTTCTCTGATAAAGCAGATTTTATTCGCAATTGCAATGGCGGGCCTCCTGCAAGCAGGAGAGCCCCGAGAAAGCAGTGTTACATCTTTTATCCCCTATTGCCCGTCGCTGATCTCTTTCTCCCCTGGTTCCTCATTGGCTGAGTACTGCAGGTTCACACTCTTTCGTGACGTTTCACTGATCATACAAACACCGAGTAGACACAAATCTTTGCCGCCCAGATGCAAATGTCTTCATTGCTTAATTGACTTCTAACAATTGCTTTCTTAACAAACAAATTTGGTCGTAACTTTTCGGATGTCAGGTTTACAGCATAAACATAGAAATAGCCTCAATCGTTTAATTAACATTTGTGCCCCTTCACACTGGTCATTGTTCTGGTCATTCACCTGTCCTTGCAGAAAGATAAGCTCGGAAGGAGGATGGAGGGGAGTACCTTGGAGCCTGCCTATGGCATCCTAACATTCCCACAAAGTGGGACAGTTCTGCTTTGTAGAAAGGCCCTGACTCCTTGAAAGTTTGTTCAATGTGTTTTGCTTCTGCCGGTCTAATGAACAACCTCACAATCTGTTTCCTAGTTCACAATACTGTACCCATATTGTTTAGAACATTCAAAATCTATTGCAGCTTCGTGAGAAAGTGTTTGTTAGGTAATTTGGTAACTATGTTTCTAAAACACGTTACTAATATGTATATGGTATTCTTACTTTCCACATCAGCTATTTCTAAGGGTATGTTGCAGCTTAATTCTTTAGATCAATTGCCCTTTTCAATGTTCAGGGCAGAAACAACACTTTCACTTTCCACAGTGGGAAGGTCAGCTTCCCCGTGTTTGTGTTTCAGCCGTCATCCTCCATACCGGAGAGGCTTTATCTGCTCGGCTTGCTTAATTGCAGCACGTTTCACACGCATGGACAACCTGTGCAGCAGCACCCTCGATCCAGACCCCATTTCCATATTGCATCCCTTCCTCAATGGCCGGAGGCATCATGGGAGCATGGAGCAGGAAATAATTCCCTCTTGGGGTAGTTGAAGCACTATGAAAGTCTGCCAGGTGAAGCCGTGCGTGCTCCATCCCCGGAGGTGTTCAGGGTCAGTCTGGATGGGGCTCTGGGCAGCATGACCCCGCGGGTGGCATCCCTGCCCACGGCGGCGGGGCTGGGGTTCTAAGCTCTTTGCTGTCCCTTCCAACCCAAGCCATTCTATGGCTCTGCGTTTCTGTGATGTAAGCACCGGCCCCACGCAGCCCTGGTGCAGTGCATCACAAGAGCAGCAGCCCGCGGGGAGCCGCCGCCCGGAATCTCGGAGCTGGCGTATGAGGTCACAATGCCCCGTCCTATGACTGTGCTGTGCTGTGCCGTGCCGCAGGCTTCGCTCTGTGCGACACTCACTGTGGCTGCAGCGGTGGTGTTGGAAGCATGGTGCGAGTGTGGGGGGCCATGGCCCCTGCCCGCCTTGTCCTCTTCCTCCTACTGATGGCCATGTGTTTCCGGGAGACTTGTGCTGCTCCGTGGCGAGCACCGGGAGCAGGTGGGTGGGCAGAGATGGGACCCAAACCGAGCTGCACTGGCGGCAAGAAGTCAGGCTGTGTCCCCACGGCCCTGTGCCACGCTTCCCTGGGGCCTGCCTTCCACGGGGGTGCTGTCGGGCAGGGGGTGAGGGCCAGCGCAGCAGGAGCCGGGCCGGAGCCCGTGGCAGCGCTGCTCCCCAGAGCCGGCTCCAGCCACGCCGGGCCATGGCTCTGCTGCTTGCTGGCTGGAGCACAGCCTTCATCCTGGGAGACGTCCTGGGGAGAGCTGGGAAAAGCGTGAGCATTTCTGCTCCAGGCTCGTGGTACTCGTGGTACCATAGGTGAATGCCAGCTTCCAACACAGAGCCCCGGCCCACGGCCCAGAGGAAGAGACAGGCGTGCCTTCCTCCAGTGCTTCAGGGTGACCTTCCTGTCCGTTAGAGGCCTCCCAGTAAGAAAGCCCCGGGGGGCTGCATCTTCTTCCACGCGGTCCCTGAGGGATGTGGCACACGGCTTGGGGAGAGCACTGTGTACGCTGCCAGGTGCCAGCCTACACATCATCCTGGCCACTCCGCAACTTTGGAAATCGTGACCTGAGTCCTTCTGCCATCCCGTTGCACGCCCCGCATCCAGTGACCGAGGGAGAAGGAGATCACGCCATGCAATGGGAATTTCTCCCATCTGTTCTTGATTCTAGGTGATGCCCTTGGTGCTCCCTTTGCAAATGATCGTTTGGGTTTCGATTTTGTGCCTGTGCCTGTGGAACAACCCAGAGGTAAGTTGTGAGTGTCTGTTTCCTTGGAGGCAGAAACGTTCATGCTCTCCCAGTTTACTTGGGTGCAATTTGACTTCAGATCCCCTCAAGATCTTCCGAGTCGGTTTGAGCCTTGAGGGGCATGCACAGTCGAGCCATGAGTACTTCTTTACTCGGAGAGCTGCCACATTTCAGTGGGAAGGTTACCGCTGCCCCTCTTCAGCTGAGAGAGCCCAGACCTTTGTATTTGGGCCGTGGCATTCCCTGGCCCACCGCCAGAGCCTACAGGTCACTCAGGGAAAAGGAGGCCCCACACGTGCTGGAAGCTCTCCTCACCTGTGTCTGTCTGATCACACTTGTGCCTGCAGGCCGTGCTGGTGAATCCACAGGAGAGTATCCTGTCTACGAGCCTGAAGGGGATGCTGGAGGTAAGTCAGCAGGCTTCATTTCCTCGGTATTGGATCATATTTGGCTGGGATAGTTCAGCAAGGGTTCCGCTTTTCAGCGGCCAGCGGGTTCTTCTCCCCGAGAAGCGTGGATGGCCGTTGCTTCTTGGGTGCTCCGTGCTGTCAGGGTGGTGTTGCCTTCGTCCCTGTATCTCCGAGGTCTCTCAGCAAGAAAATTTCAAGGGGCTGAGTGTTCTTCCATGAGGTCCCTGAGCATTGTTTCCCGTGGCCTGGAGAAAGTATTTGGAAAGCTGTGGAGTACCAGCCAGCAGGTCACCTGGCTGCTCTGCAGCTTTGGAACTTTCCCCCCGTGCCATTAGCTGAGCCCCTTCCTTCACTGCAGCTCGCTAAGGAAGAGGGAGATGGGCACTTGCAATGGCAACGTTTCTCCTCTGTCCTTGCTTACAGCTGTGTCTCCAGGCAGTGGCTTACCAAAGCCTAGGTTTAGTCCAGTTCATGCAGTTGAGTTTAGAGGTGGGCTGAGCTCCAGGAGGGTGTTCCTCTGGGCGGTTGCACACGGGGTTAGTTATGAATGGCGGTGGTGCCCCTGCAAGGCACCCAGGACCTGTTTCCGAGGTGCTCCTGTGTGGAAGGGAGAGAACAGAGTCGTGAAGGAATCCCTGGCTTTAATTGCATCCTGTGTCATTCTGCCTGGAAGGATGTTTAATGGGAGTTGCTGTGTCGTGCGTTTGTTTGCAGATGGGACTGGAGCAGGTGATCCAGGATCCGCTCTGAGCTCTGGGACCGAAACTCTGGCGGATGGCATGGGTAAGTCACGGCTTTGTAATTCCTGCGAGAGCTTTCCTCGCCCATTTCAGTGCCATTTCTTGGCACGATTTTTCCCCCCGTATGCTCTGCTCTTCAGTGATGCTGCAGTGTGTGAGTGAAACCTTTCCTGGGTCTTTGGTGGCAGAAGCGCCCCCATGGATGTCTTTTGCCCGGTCGTTCGTTTCCTCCTGCGCTGCAGCCCAGCTGGAATGCCAGCGCTGAGTAGTTTGTCTTTACTGACTCTGCTGACTCACCGCTGGTCTCCAAAACTGCATGCACCTGATATTTGACTTCATACGTTCTGTACAGGTCCGGAAAGAGCAGAGGATGAACCCGAAAGAGGAAGAAAGTCCCAGGGCTTACCCCGTCTCCTAAAGGAACTGCTGAAGGAAATAGAGAAGGCACCGCGTGGTAGGTACACTTCAGTCTGTTCACCGTGAAACCTGGGAAGCTGAGGTCTGATGTTCATGTGTGGACAAGCCGTAGCCTGGATCCGTAGCAGGAAGGGATTGCTCAGGGCCGTGCTGTGGCGGTGTTCCATGTAACGCCTTGCAGACACTGTCAAGCACCAGGGATGGTCTGCTGCCACTTCTGCATCCAGCCAAGACCCAGCGGCAGCTGCTCCCCCAGCAGGACCATTACTTGTCAGAGCTGCTTTGTGCAGACGCTGGCACCCAGGCGGCAGCAACTGGCGAGTGCTGTGCTTCTGTTCGTACAAAGCCCTCTGTGCAGCTGAGCCAGTGCAAGGCAGGAGGAGCATCCCGAGCAGGGATGGCTGCCTGTGCTAGCAGTGCTGGAAACGAGCTGGAGATGCTGATTCTGAAGGTGCTTGTGCTGGAGCTTTAATTTCAGCCTGCAGATAGCTGGCTGTGGTGGTTGGTGACGCTCGCAGCACGTGGTGTGAGGGCCTTGCATAGGAGCTGATTCCTGAGGAGGCATGAGAGGGTCGGCACCCTCCAGTTCCTGGGAGGGCCCAAGTGCCCTTGGGCAACGGAGGGGGTGGCAGTGGATGTGGGGGGCTGGGAGCAGCAGGCTTTGGGCGGGCTCAGGGTTGGAGTAGCTCAGTTCCCGATGAGAGCACATCGCATCCAATCCTACTGTCCTGCTTTCTTTCTAAAGGAATTGACCAAGAAACTGAGCAGGATGCACTGCAGGAAGGCAGCCATCCCACCCTGCCGGTCTCGGACAGCGGAACGCAGGCAGCGCCAACAGCTGGCACGCCAGGTAATTTCTGTGCCGCGTAACTTCATCCAGCATCACTAACCGCGCCAGCAACCTTGCACACCAGGTCAGCAGCCAAACCTGAGCGTGTGGGCACAGAGCACGTGTCAAAGAAGGCAGGGATGGCCCTGTGAAAGTGGCTGACCTCAGTGGGGTGTGGAGAGTTGTTCCAGCGGCGTGCCAGAGGAGGGACGTGCAGACCTCTGTGACGCTGCTCAGCTCCCACCACTCGCAGTTCCCCGAGTTGTGAGCCTTGCCCTTTTGCAACAAAGCCACCCGAGGGCGATGAGCGGGGTCCTGTGCGGTAGGAGCCTGCAGGGGTGTTTCTCCCCCGGGCTGGCTCCGGCTGTGCCCTGCGCTGGCTGGAGCCCGACCTCCAGCCTGGGGGTGTCCTGCGGGAGAGCTCAGGACACGCGCGCTGGGGAAAGCGTGAGGGGTTCTGCTCTGCAGTGCTCCCCACAGACAAAGCCCAGATCCCAGGGCACAGCCCCAGCCCTCGGCCCAGAGGAAGACACGGGTAGTGCCTGTGCAGCCTCTCCGTCCCCAGCGAGAGGTGGAAGCAATCCTTCTTGTCCCCCGGTGCTTAGGCACAGAGACAGAGGCACCCGCTAATGAAAATCTCTTGGGTCCATGGAGCACACTGGGAGATCATCTGTAGCAGGTGAAGGGTCCGTGGGATATTGTCTCGTTTCTTCCAGGGATGAATGCCGGGAAAAGCACAGAGGCTGCTGTTCACCAATCTGCGCGGAAGCGCTACATCGCAGCCGTGGTAATGTTCCCTGCTGCGGTGCTGGCCTGTGGTGCTGTGATATGGATGTGCAAAACATACTTGTGAGTAGGCTTTTCCCCAAAACACCCGATTGCTGCATTTGGCAATGAAGCATCTGTAGTGCCAGGATCCTGGACGGCCAAATCAGCTGCTGGCAGTGCACTGCCAGGACTTACCAAGTTGCCAAGTCTTTCAAGTTTCCCCTTATTTCCTGTCAGTGAGTAGTGCTTTCTGAAACTCCTTCTCACAGAGTGTGCAAGAGAGAAGAGAGAGCAGCAGAACCGGCTCATCCTGATACCAACTAGGAGAGAGTTCCAACTGGAGACGAGGGCAGAATGGAGCTGGGAGAGGCAACAGAAGAGACTCTTGCCCCATCAAACAGGAATCTCAGCAATAGTTCCGGTCCATTCCGTTCTGCCATCCAAGAGGCCAAAGGTCTTCAAAGTCACCTGGAAGGCCTGGAGCGTGAACTCAGAGCCGTGAAAGAGGTCCACGGGAACAGTCCTGAGTGCTGCTTTCTGTCAGCGGACGGCCCTGAACGTGAGAGCGGGGAATCAGCAGCAGAGCTTCTGTCCTTCATCCCGCACTCTCCAGGACAAGTATCACCAATAATTTGAAGATTCTTAGCTCGCCATAGCTACAGTCCTTCTGAGGGTCCTGATGAGGACCCAGAAAGCGAGCTTCCTCCGTCTCAGATGATGAACTGGATGCACCTCAAGATCTTGTCAGACTTCCTGCACTGCTCCATCTGCAAGACTACCCTCTGCTCCACTTGAGGTTCAAGTGGAGGTGTGCAGGACGTGGGTGAGCTCCTACAAAAGCAAAAGCAAAAGCAAAAGCAAAAGCAAAACCAAAACCAAAAACAACCAATTAAACACCCACAATAAAACCAACCAACAAACAAACAAACAAAAAATCCTGTGCTGTTCTCTTTCTTGGATAAACGGCTCTTTACGAGGGTGGATAGTGATAGGACTTGGCGGAGTGGTTTTAACTGGAGACAGGGGTGGATTAGGCTAGATATTAGGAGGAAGTTTTTTCACACAGAGGGTGGTGAAACGGTGGAACAGGTTGCCCAAGACGGTTGTGGATGCCCCGTCCCCAGAAGCATTCAAGGCCAGGCTGGATGTGGCTCTGGGCAGCCTGGACTGGTGGTAGCCTGGTTGGTGACCCTATATGTAGCAGGGGGGTTGAAACTAGATGATCACTGGGTTGAAAAGGATCAACCCAGGCCTTTATATGATTCTATGACTCTATGATGGTATCGGACCTCAGGGAAGTAATGTGAAAGAAACAAGCCTTTGAAATTGAGCTTGGTTTGCTCTGCCCCTCATACACCTGGTAATTGCGTCCCTTGCTTGGCAAATGGCCTTTCTGCGGGGTGTAGACAAGGAAAGGGGAGGAGGAGAATAAAGCAGCCGTTTTGTCCCAGAGCTTTCATTTCACTGGGGTCTCGCCCTATTTTCTGAAACTAAGAGACAACGTGTGGAGGAAGGACAGGGCAAGGTGCAAGGAGGTTTTGGTTTTGGTGCTGACTCCAGCCTGCTGCTTGCTGCTGGGAAAGGCGTGCTTGGCTCCAAGGGAGGATGTACGGTGGAAAGCCAGCAGCTGGGAGGTTTGGGATCCCCAGGATTCCCAGCAACAAAGGGCAACAGCCCAAGCAAGAGCTGGGGTGATTCGTTTCTAAACTGCATCCAGTTAAGTCCTGTCCCATTGCATCTGCCCTATGTCTCCCCATTCCCTTTAGGGGAACGCCCCTGAAAAGGCATTCTCCGTTTTGCAGTTTTGTCTGATTTTCTCATCTCCTCAGGGCCTTGCAGCATTGAGAGGAAGGTTTTCCCTCTCTCCTTTCCCTCTGCAAAATCATTTTAATTGCTGAGTGCCCCCTCGTGTTTTGGCACACACCATGCTTAGTTGCATCAAGAGTTAGAAAACGACTTCTTTTTCCTCTCTTGCTGAATTTCCCTGTTTTCCCCCTGCTTTGGGGAAAGTCCTTCTGTTGCGGACATGACCCTTTGCAGAGCTGTGACTGCAGTGCCCAGGCTGCAGGAGCAGAAGCATTTCAGGTGCCAAAATGGTTTTCTTTCCTCGTTGTGGTGGAATGGGGTACACAGAGAAGGAGGACTTCCATTCTCGGGGTGGATGTGCACATGGGAAGGCGCACAGGGTGGGCTCCGTCTTGGCCAGTTCAGCCAGCAGCTGTATCCAGCTGGCAGAAAGCAATGCCCCCTGTCCCATGCCACCTTTGCACCAACTGGAACCAACTCAGCTGAGCAGACAGAGCTGCCAGGGTAACAAGCAGCCCTACAGATCTCCATGTGCAGGGTTGTCAACAGCCCCAGCATAGACTGAAACTGCGAGCAGACAATCCTGCTAAAGCACGTGAAGGTGAAGGGAGAGCTCGTTGTGTTTCTACCTCCTGTTCACATTCCTCACATGATGAAGTGCAAAACCAAGCAAAATAAGAAGGAATTCAATGGGTATTTTATGTACCTGGCTACCATCGATCACATGTGGCAGTAGAAAGAGCAGATGTTTTACTGTTAAGAACTGACGTTGGGTATTCTCCCCTGCACTCCCCTTTCCCTAAACGTTCCTTAAAAAGAAGGGGAAAAAAGACCTGTTCTCATCCTCTGCCCCCCTTCCTTCCACCCAATTTGCCTGAAATCACCTTTAAGAGCTCATGTAGATTTCCAATGTGCTCCTTCTTGCCATTCTGTCTTCTTCTTAAGCCCGCTGGTGATGTTCGGGATGCGCTTGAACACCGGTTCCAGCTCCAGAGCCTAAAGCCACAGCCATAGCACAGGAGGCCAGCACCAGCCCTGGGGCTTAAAGCTACCTCCACCGCCAGGCAGGCTGGCACGGGCCATGGGGCCTAAAGCCAAAGCCTGAGAGGCTAGCACCGACCCCAGGGCCTTAAGCCACAGCCAGGGATGCTGACACCGGCCATGGGGCTTAAAGCCACAGCCACAGCCAGACAGGCCGGTACTAGCCCTAGGGACTAAAGCCACAGCCACAGAAAGAGGCCAAGAACGACCGCGGGGCCAAAAGCCCAAGCCCACGAGGCTGGCACCAGCCCTGGGGACCAGAGACACAGCCCAACAGGCTGGGACCAGTCCAGGGACTTCACGCTACAGCCCGAGCCCAGAGGCCAACACCAGCTCTGGGGCTGAAGCCCCAGACAGTGAGGTCCAAAGCCCCAGCCCCAGCCCATGAGGCCGGCACCGGCTCTGGGGCATACATTCCTACTGTGCATTCCTACTGGCTCTTACTAGTTCCTGGGACTCCGTTGACCACGATGTGGCCATACTGGTCTTTACTGGTTTTTATTTGGCTGCACAAGAGCCATCTTCACTTCTCTGTTAGTTTACTTCAAATAACCCCATTACCATTCTGTCTTCTTTGCCACCGTCTTTGGTGGCAGAAGCGCCCCCATGGATGCTGTTGATGGGAGCAGCAGCTCAAGGGGACACAGCACTGGAAACGCAGCAACAGCAAGAACGCCATCAGTGACAACCACAGCCCCCAAGTCCGTCGGACACAGCACTGGAGGTCAGCGACAGCGACACTGCAACGACGCCAGGAGCTCCCCGCGGCTGCCAACACCACCCACTGGCGTTCCCACGCTCACGGCTCCCCGCGGATGTCGGGCAGCAGGCGGCGACGGTGGCCACGGTGGCAGCCACGGCGCGCAGGTCACGGCGCACCAGGCACAGGCAGCGCGCGGTGGCAGCTGCCCCAGCTCGGGCTCGGCCCAGGGGCCCCCCCAGGCCTTCCAGCAGCCGCGCAGCCCCACTGAAACCGCGTCCCAGCGCCTCAGCCATCGCGCCCCGCAGTCGCCCCTCTCCCGCCCCCAGCCGCTGCCGCAGCAATGAGGGGCCCCCGGGGCACCCCTGGCAGCGGCACTCGGGCCGCACGGTCCTCTTCCTCCTCTTCCTCCTCCTCCTCCTCCTCGGTCTCCGACGCCACCCCCGGAACCTTCAGCCCCGCTGAAGGGGGCCCGGCCGCGCTCCCCCCCGGCTCCGGCTCCGAGTCGCTCTCCGAGGCCTCGCCCGGCACCAGCGTGGAGGAAAAAGGGGCGGCCACGGTCTGCGAGCGGGGAACAAAAGGGCGGAGGGGAAGTCGGGGGAAGAAAGGCCCCATCAGGCACGGAGACCGCCGCCCCTTCTCCCGAGTCCCAGGGCAATACCCGCATAACAGGCCCGCGCCCCCCCGGCCTCGCGAGACCCCCGCTTCTCCACCCCCTTCCCAGCCCCACGGGCCCCCAGAACGCGTCCCGGCACCCGCAGCTCCAGGAGGACGCCTCGGATTCCCTTCCCAGCCCTACGTGGCCCCGGCGCCCCAATAACGCGCCAGACCCACCGCCCAACCCCGCGAGGACCCCCGTTTCTACTCAGCCCCGTACCGCCGGCTCCCCGGCGGACGTGACGTCACGCCTCCGCGCGCTCGTTACCCGGACTCGGGCACGCGCGGAGCGGGCACCCCGCGCAACCCCGTTCGTCCGCTCGCCCCTCCGCCCGCGCTTTAAGTGACAGCCAGGCCAGCCAATTGGCTCCGCAGAGACGAAGGGGCGGACGGAGCTCTCCCGGAAGAAGGGTCGGGGGGCAGGGCGTGCGGATAACGTGAAGATAGGGATTCTTCGTCCCACGACCACCGGGAGGAGACCCTCACCACTCACTGTGCACGCGCGAGGGGGGGAGGGGGACCGCGTGCTGGTGGGTTCTCGGAATGCAATGAATGCGTATCCGCATCCTGGAAACTACTGATTCTGTATCAGTTCGGCCTCCGTCTGCAGCTTTTTCCTGCCGCTGTGCGAGTTAGGAGCAGGTCCCCCCCTTGCACCCGGCGTCGCAGCCCTGATGAAACGTACCTGCTTTTACAACTGCCTTGCGGTCATAGAGTCTGATCCCACGCGTCAGTGTGCGCCGCTCCTCGGGGCAGCGCGTGCCACGGCCCTCCTCGGGAACCATTTCTTCCTGCTATGGAACCACCGAGCGCCCGGGCCGGCGCTCTCCAAATGAACACGCGGTGCTGACAGACTTATTGCGGGCAGGGCGACGAATCCGCTGTTGGCTGGGACGGCAGTGCCGGTGCCCAGCGGGCCCATCTGTGTGCGTGGGGGGAGAGAGGGGCGGCGGGGGGGGGGCCGCAGATGTCACTGGGATATGAAACGTCTCTGCAGAGCTGGAAGGGCAGGAGCTGAGGAGATACGAAGGGCTCCCATCGTGCTCCTGAGTGCCGCACCTCTTCTGGCTGCACGCTGAGGACAGGTGGAGGCAGGAGCAGGGGCAGAGAACTGTTTTGCTTCTTTAATCTTCCTGGACGCTGTATTCATTGCTGCAGTTTCTGGAGTGCCAGGTGGGAGCTGACCGATAGGTGACGGTCCTCTCGCCACCAAGCGTCCAGTTGCCAGCAGTGGGTGAGTTCACTGGGACTTTGGGGATGGGAGGTGGCAGCCAGCAAGCCTTCAGTTTCTGCGACTAAATTGGAAGGCTTGGAAGCACGCTACGCTGCGTGGGAAATGCACTTGGTGCAGGAAAGGGGATGTCCTTAGCCAAGGTACTGGAAAACTGAAGGAAAACAGATGAAACTGCAGATCCCTCAACAAAACGTGAGCAGGTGACACTTGGCGTGGCAGGTTTGTGGTGCTGGAAATATCCAAATAATTTTCTAGGACGGTTTCTCTGATAAAGCAGATTTTATTCGCAATTGCAATGGCGGGCCTCCTGCAAGCAGGAGAGCCCCGAGAAAGCAGTGTTACATCTTTTATCCCCTATTGCCCGTCGCTGATCTCTTTCTCCCCTGGTTCCTCATTGGCTGAGTACTGCAGGTTCACACTCTTTCGTGACGTTTCACTGATCATACAAACACCGAGTAGACACAAATCTTTGCCGCCCAGATGCAAATGTCTTCATTGCTTAATTGACTTCTAACAATTGCTTTCTTAACAAACAAATTTGGTCGTAACTTTTCGGATGTCAGGTTTACAGCATAAACATAGAAATAGCCTCAATCGTTTAATTAACATTTGTGCCCCTTCACACTGGTCATTGTTCTGGTCATTCACCTGTCCTTGCAGAAAGATAAGCTCGGAAGGAGGATGGAGGGGAGTACCTTGGAGCCTGCCTATGGCATCCTAACATTCCCACAAAGTGGGACAGTTCTGCTTTGTAGAAAGGCCCTGACTCCTTGAAAGTTTGTTCAATGTGTTTTGCTTCTGCCGGTCTAATGAACAACCTCACAATCTGTTTCCTAGTTCACAATACTGTACCCATATTGTTTAGAACATTCAAAATCTATTGCAGCTTCGTGAGAAAGTGTTTGTTAGGTAATTTGGTAACTATGTTTCTAAAACACGTTACTAATATGTATATGGTATTCTTACTTTCCACATCAGCTATTTCTAAGGGTATGTTGCAGCTTAATTCTTTAGATCAATTGCCCTTTTCAATGTTCAGGGCAGAAACAACACTTTCACTTTCCACAGTGGGAAGGTCAGCTTCCCCGTGTTTGTGTTTCAGCCGTCATCCTCCATACCGGAGAGGCTTTATCTGCTCGGCTTGCTTAATTGCAGCACGTTTCACACGCATGGACAACCTGTGCAGCAGCACCCTCGATCCAGACCCCATTTCCATATTGCATCCCTTCCTCAATGGCCGGAGGCATCATGGGAGCATGGAGCAGGAAATAATTCCCTCTTGGGGTAGTTGAAGCACTATGAAAGTCTGCCAGGTGAAGCCGTGCGTGCTCCATCCCCGGAGGTGTTCAGGGTCAGTCTGGATGGGGCTCTGGGCAGCATGACCCCGCGGGTGGCATCCCTGCCCACGGCGGCGGGGCTGGGGTTCTAAGCTCTTTGCTGTCCCTTCCAACCCAAGCCATTCTATGGCTCTGCGTTTCTGTGATGTAAGCACCGGCCCCACGCAGCCCTGGTGCAGTGCATCACAAGAGCAGCAGCCCGCGAGGAGCCGCCGCCCGGAATCTCGGAGCTGGCGTATGAGGTCACAATGCCCCGTCCTATGACTGTGCTGTGCTGTGCCGTGCCGCAGGCTTCGCTCTGTGCGACACTCACTGTGGCTGCAGCGGTGGTGTTGGAAGCATGGTGCGAGTGTGGGGGGCCATGGCCCCTGCCCGCCTTGTCCTCTTCCTCCTACTGATGGCCATGTGTTTCCGGGAGACTTGTGCTGCTCCGTGGCGAGCACCGGGAGCAGGTGGGTGGGCAGAGATGGGACCCAAACCGAGCTGCACTGGCGGCAAGAAGTCAGGCTGTGTCCCCACGGCCCTGTGCCACGCTTCCCTGGGGCCTGCCTTCCACGGGGGTGCTGTCGGGCAGGGGGTGAGGGCCAGCGCAGCAGGAGCCGGGCCGGAGCCCGTGGCAGCGCTGCTCCCCAGAGCCGGCTCCAGCCACGCCGGGCCATGGCTCTGCTGCTTGCTGGCTGGAGCACAGCCTTCATCCTGGGAGACGTCCTGGGGAGAGCTGGGAAAAGCGTGAGCATTTCTGCTCCAGGCTCGTGGTACTCGTGGTACCATAGGTGAATGCCAGCTTCCAACACAGAGCCCCGGCCCACGGCCCAGAGGAAGAGACAGGCGTGCCTTCCTCCAGTGCTTCAGGGTGACCTTCCTGTCCGTTAGAGGCCTCCCAGTAAGAAAGCCCCGGGGGGCTGCATCTTCTTCCACGCGGTCCCTGAGGGATGTGGCACACGGCTTGGGGAGAGCACTGTGTACGCTGCCAGGTGCCAGCCTACACATCATCCTGGCCACTCCGCAACTTTGGAAATCGTGACCTGAGTCCTTCTGCCATCCCGTTGCACGCCCCGCATCCAGTGACCGAGGGAGAAGGAGATCACGCCATGCAATGGGAATTTCTCCCATCTGTTCTTGATTCTAGGTGATGCCCTTGGTGCTCCCTTTGCAAATGATCGTTTGGGTTTCGATTTTGTGCCTGTGCCTGTGGAACAACCCAGAGGTAAGTTGTGAGTGTCTGTTTCCTTGGAGGCAGAAACGTTCATGCTCTCCCAGTTTACTTGGGTGCAATTTGACTTCACATCCCCTCAAGATCTTCCGAGTCGGTTTGAGCCTTGAGGGGCATGCACAGTCGAGCCATGAGTACTTCTTTACTCGGAGAGCTGCCACATTTCAGTGGGAAGGTTACCGCTGCCCCTCTTCAGCTGAGAGAGCCCAGACCTTTGTATTTGGGCCGTGGCATTCCCTGGCCCACCGCCAGAGCCTACAGGTCACTCAGGGAAAAGGAGGCCCCACACGTGCTGGAAGCTCTCCTCACCTGTGTCTGTCTGATCACACTTGTGCCTGCAGGCCGTGCTGGTGAATCCACAGGAGAGTATCCTGTCTACGAGCCTGAAGGGGATGCTGGAGGTAAGTCAGCAGGCTTCATTTCCTCGGTATTGGATCATATTTGGCTGGGATAGTTCAGCAAGGGTTCCGCTTTTCAGCGGCCAGCGGGTTCTTCTCCCCGAGAAGCGTGGATGGCCGTTGCTTCTTGGGTGCTCCGTGCTGTCAGGGTGGTGTTGCCTTCGTCCCTGTATCTCCGAGGTCTCTCAGCAAGAAAATTTCAAGGGGCTGAGTGTTCTTCCATGAGGTCCCTGAGCATTGTTTCCCGTGGCCTGGAGAAAGTATTTGGAAAGCTGTGGAGTACCAGCCAGCAGGTCACCTGGCTGCTCTGCAGCTTTGGAACTTTCCCCCCGTGCCATTAGCTGAGCCCCTTCCTTCACTGCAGCTCGCTAAGGAAGAGGGAGATGGGCACTTGCAATGGCAACGTTTCTCCTCTGTCCTTGCTTACAGCTGTGTCTCCAGGCAGTGGCTTACCAAAGCCTAGGTTTAGTCCAGTTCATGCAGTTGAGTTTAGAGGTGGGCTGAGCTCCAGGAGGGTGTTCCTCTGGGCGGTTGCACACGGGGTTAGTTATGAATGGCGGTGGTGCCCCTGCAAGGCACCCAGGACCTGTTTCCGAGGTGCTCCTGTGTGGAAGGGAGAGAACAGAGTCGTGAAGGAATCCCTGGCTTTAATTGCATCCTGTGTCATTCTGCCTGGAAGGATGTTTAATGGGAGTTGCTGTGTCGTGCGTTTGTTTGCAGATGGGACTGGAGCAGGTGATCCAGGATCCGCTCTGAGCTCTGGGACCGAAACTCTGGCGGATGGCATGGGTAAGTCACGGCTTTGTAATTCCTGCGAGAGCTTTCCTCGCCCATTTCAGTGCCATTTCTTGGCACGATTTTTCCCCCCGTATGCTCTGCTCTTCAGTGATGCTGCAGTGTGTGAGTGAAACCTTTCCTGGGTCTTTGGTGGCAGAAGCGCCCCCATGGATGTCTTTTGCCCGGTCGTTCGTTTCCTCCTGCGCTGCAGCCCAGCTGGAATGCCAGCGCTGAGTAGTTTGTCTTTACTGACTCTGCTGACTCACCGCTGGTCTCCAAAACTGCATGCACCTGATATTTGACTTCATACGTTCTGTACAGGTCCGGAAAGAGCAGAGGATGAACCCGAAAGAGGAAGAAAGTCCCAGGGCTTACCCCGTCTCCTAAAGGAACTGCTGAAGGAAATAGAGAAGGCACCGCGTGGTAGGTACACTTCAGTCTGTTCACCGTGAAACCTGGGAAGCTGAGGTCTGATGTTCATGTGTGGACAAGCCGTAGCCTGGATCCGTAGCAGGAAGGGATTGCTCAGGGCCGTGCTGTGGCGGTGTTCCATGTAACGCCTTGCAGACACTGTCAAGCACCAGGGATGGTCTGCTGCCACTTCTGCATCCAGCCAAGACCCAGCGGCAGCTGCTCCCCCAGCAGGACCATTACTTGTCAGAGCTGCTTTGTGCAGACGCTGGCACCCAGGCGGCAGCAACTGGCGAGTGCTGTGCTTCTGTTCGTACAAAGCCCTCTGTGCAGCTGAGCCAGTGCAAGGCAGGAGGAGCATCCCGAGCAGGGATGGCTGCCTGTGCTAGCAGTGCTGGAAACGAGCTGGAGATGCTGATTCTGAAGGTGCTTGTGCTGGAGCTTTAATTTCAGCCTGCAGATAGCTGGCTGTGGTGGTTGGTGACGCTCGCAGCACGTGGTGTGAGGGCCTTGCATAGGAGCTGATTCCTGAGGAGGCATGAGAGGGTCGGCACCCTCCAGTTCCTGGGAGAGCCCAAGTGCCCTTGGGCAACGGAGGGGGTGGCAGTGGATGTGGGGGGCTGGGAGCAGCAGGCTTTGGGCGGGCTCAGGGTTGGAGTAGCTCAGTTCCCGATGAGAGCACATCGCATCCAATCCTACTGTCCTGCTTTCTTTCTAAAGGAATTGACCAAGAAACTGAGCAGGATGCACTGCAGGAAGGCAGCCATCCCACCCTGCCGGTCTCGGACAGCGGAACGCAGGCAGCGCCAACAGCTGGCACGCCAGGTAATTTCTGTGCCGCGTAACTTCATCCAGCATCACTAACCGCGCCAGCAACCTTGCACACCAGGTCAGCAGCCAAACCTGAGCGTGTGGGCACAGAGCACGTGTCAAAGAAGGCAGGGATGGCCCTGTGAAAGTGGCTGACCTCAGTGGGGTGTGGAGAGTTGTTCCAGCGGCGTGCCAGAGGAGGGACGTGCAGACCTCTGTGACGCTGCTCAGCTCCCACCACTCGCAGTTCCCCGAGTTGTGAGCCTTGCCCTTTTGCAACAAAGCCACCCGAGGGCGATGAGCGGGGTCCTGTGCGGTAGGAGCCTGCAGGGGTGTTTCTCCCCCGGGCTGGCTCCGGCTGTGCCCTGCGCTGGCTGGAGCCCGACCTCCAGCCTGGGGGTGTCCTGCGGGAGAGCTCAGGACACGCGCGCTGGGGAAAGCGTGAGGGGTTCTGCTCTGCAGTGCTCCCCACAGACAAAGCCCAGATCCCAGGGCACAGCCCCAGCCCTCGGCCCAGAGGAAGACACGGGTAGTGCCTGTGCAGCCTCTCCGTCCCCAACGAGAGGTGGAAGCAATCCTTCTTGTCCCCCGGTGCTTAGGCACAGAGACAGAGGCACCCGCTAATGAAAATCTCTTGGGTCCATGGAGCACACTGGGAGATCATCTGTAGCAGGTGAAGGGTCCGTGGGATATTGTCTCGTTTCTTCCAGGGATGAATGCCGGGAAAAGCACAGAGGCTGCTGTTCACCAATCTGCGCGGAAGCGCTACATCGCAGCCGTGGTAATGTTCCCTGCTGCGGTGCTGGCCTGTGGTGCTGTGATATGGATGTGCAAAACATACTTGTGAGTAGGCTTTTCCCCAAAACACCCGATTGCTGCATTTGGCAATGAAGCATCTGTAGTGCCAGGATCCTGGACGGCCAAATCAGCTGCTGGCAGTGCACTGCCAGGACTTACCAAGTTGCCAAGTCTTTCAAGTTTCCCCTTATTTCCTGTCAGTGAGTAGTGCTTTCTGAAACTCCTTCTCACAGAGTGTGCAAGAGAGAAGAGAGAGCAGCAGAACCGGCTCATCCTGATACCAACTAGGAGAGAGTTCCAACTGGAGACGAGGGCAGAATGGAGCTGGGAGAGGCAACAGAAGAGACTCTTGCCCCATCAAACAGGAATCTCAGCAATAGTTCCGGTCCATTCCGTTCTGCCATCCAAGAGGCCAAAGGTCTTCAAAGTCACCTGGAAGGCCTGGAGCGTGAACTCAGAGCCGTGAAAGAGGTCCACGGGAACAGTCCTGAGTGCTGCTTTCTGTCAGCGGACGGCCCTGAACGTGAGAGCGGGGAATCAGCAGCAGAGCTTCTGTCCTTCATCCCGCACTCTCCAGGACAAGTATCACCAATAATTTGAAGATTCTTAGCTCGCCATAGCTACAGTCCTTCTGAGGGTCCTGATGAGGACCCAGAAAGCGAGCTTCCTCCGTCTCAGATGATGAACTGGATGCACCTCAAGATCTTGTCAGACTTCCTGCACTGCTCCATCTGCAAGACTACCCTCTGCTCCACTTGAGGTTCAATTGGAGGCATGCAGGACGTGGGTGAGCTCCTACAAAAGCAAAAGCAAAAGCAAAACCAAAACCAAAAACAACCAATTAAACACCCACAATAAAACCAACCAACAAACAAACAAACAAAAAATCCTGTGCTGTTCTCTTTCTTGGATAAACGGCTCTTTACGAGGGTGGATAGTGATAGGACTTGGCGGAGTGGTTTTAACTGGAGACAGGGGTGGATTAGGCTAGATATTAGGAGGAAGTTTTTTCACACAGAGGGTGGTGAAACGGTGGAACAGGTTGCCCAAGACGGTTGTGGATGCCCCGTCCCCAGAAGCATTCAAGGCCAGGCTGGATGTGGCTCTGGGCAGCCTGGACTGGTGGTAGCCTGGTTGGTGACCCTATATGTAGCAGGGGGGTTGAAACTAGATGATCACTGGGTTGAAAAGGATCAACCCAGGCCTTTATATGATTCTATGACTCTATGATGGTATCGGACCTCAGGGAAGTAATGTGAAAGAAACAAGCCTTTGAAATTGAGCTTGGTTTGCTCTGCCCCTCATACACCTGGTAATTGCGTCCCTTGCTTGGCAAATGGCCTTTCTGCGGGGTGTAGACAAGGAAAGGGGAGGAGGAGAATAAAGCAGCCGTTTTGTCCCAGAGCTTTCATTTCACTGGGGTCTCGCCCTATTTTCTGAAACTAAGAGACAACGTGTGGAGGAAGGACAGGGCAAGGTGCAAGGAGGTTTTGGTTTTGGTGCTGACTCCAGCCTGCTGCTTGCTGCTGGGAAAGGCGTGCTTGGCTCCAAGGGAGGATGTACGGTGGAAAGCCAGCAGCTGGGAGGTTTGGGATCCCCAGGATTCCCAGCAACAAAGGGCAACAGCCCAAGCAAGAGCTGGGGTGATTCGTTTCTAAACTGCATCCAGTTAAGTCCTGTCCCATTGCATCTGCCCTATGTCTCCCCATTCCCTTTAGGGGAACGCCCCTGAAAAGGCATTCTCCGTTTTGCAGTTTTGTCTGATTTTCTCATCTCCTCAGGGCCTTGCAGCATTGAGAGGAAGGTTTTCCCTCTCTCCTTTCCCTCTGCAAAATCATTTTAATTGCTGAGTGCCCCCTCGTGTTTTGGCACACACCATGCTTAGTTGCATCAAGAGTTAGAAAACGACTTCTTTTTCCTCTCTTGCTGAATTTCCCTGTTTTCCCCTGCCTTGGGGAAAGTCCTTCTGTTGCGGACATGCTTTGCAGAGCTGTGACTGCAGTGCCCAGGCTGCAGGAGCAGAAGCATTTCAGGTGCCAAAATGGTTTTCTTTCCTCGTTGTGGTGGAATGGGGTACACAGAGAAGGAGGACTTCCATTCTCGGGGTGGATGTGCACATGGGAAGGCGCACAGGGTGGGCTCCGTCTTGGCCAGTTCAGCCAGCAGCTGTATCCAGCTGGCAGAAAGCAATGCCCCCTGTCCCATGCCACCTTTGCACCAACTGGAACCAACTCAGCTGAGCAGACAGAGCTGCCAGGGTAACAAGCAGCCCTACAGATCTCCATGTGCAGGGTTGTCAACAGCCCCAGCATAGACTGAAACTGCGAGCAGACAATCCTGCTAAAGCACGTGAAGGTGAAGGGAGAGCTCGTTGTGTTTCTACCTCCTGTTCACATTCCTCACATGATGAAGTGCAAAACCAAGCAAAATAAGAAGGAATTCAATGGGTATTTTATGTACCTGGCTACCATCGATCACATGTGGCAGTAGAAAGAGCAGATGTTTTACTGTTAAGAACTGACGTTGGGTATTCTCCCCTGCACTCCCCTTTCCCTAAACGTTCCTTAAAAAGAAGGGGAAAAAAGACCTGTTCTCATCCTCTGCCCCCCTTCCTTCCACCCAATTTGCCTGAAATCACCTTTAAGAGCTCATGTAGATTTCCAATGTGCTCCTTCTTGCCATTCTGTCTTCTTCTTAAGCCCGCTGGTGATGTTCGGGATGCGCTTGAACACCGGTTCCAGCTCCAGAGCCTAAAGCCACAGCCATAGCACAGGAGGCCAGCACCAGCCCTGGGGCTTAAAGCTACCTCCACCGCCAGGCAGGCTGGCACGGGCCATGGGGCCTAAAGCCAAAGCCTGAGAGGCTAGCACCGACCCCAGGGCCTTAAGCCACAGCCAGGGATGCTGACACCGGCCATGGGGCTTAAAGCCACAGCCACAGCCAGACAGGCCGGTACTAGCCCTAGGGACTAAAGCCACAGCCACAGAAAGAGGCCAAGAACGACCGCGGGGCCAAAAGCCCAAGCCCACGAGGCTGGCACCAGCCCTGGGGACCAGAGACACAGCCCAACAGGCTGGGACCAGTCCAGGGACTTCACGCTACAGCCCGAGCCCAGAGGCCAACACCAGCTCTGGGGCTGAAGCCCCAGACAGTGAGGTCCAAAGCCCCAGCCCCAGCCCATGAGGCCGGCACCGGCTCTGGGGCATACATTCCTACTGTGCATTCCTACTGGCTCTTACTAGTTCCTGGGACTCCGTTGACCACGATGTGGCCATACTGGTCTTTACTGGTTTTTATTTGGCTGCACAAGAGCCATCTTCACTTCTCTGTTAGTTTACTTCAAATAACCCCATTACCATTCTGTCTTCTTTGCCACCGTCTTTGGTGGCAGAAGCGCCCCCATGGATGCTGTTGATGGGAGCAGCAGCTCAAGGGGACACAGCACTGGAAACGCAGCAACAGCAAGAACGCCATCAGTGACAACCACAGCCCCCAAGTCCGTCGGACACAGCACTGGAGGTCAGCGACAGCGACACTGCAACGACGCCAGGAGCTCCCCGCGGCTGCCAACACCACCCACTGGCGTTCCCACGCTCACGGCTCCCCGCGGATGTCGGGCAGCAGGCGGCGACGGTGGCCACGGTGGCAGCCACGGCGCGCAGGTCACGGCGCACCAGGCACAGGCAGCGCGCGGTGGCAGCTGCCCCAGCTCGGGCTCGGCCCAGGGGCCCCCCCAGGCCTTCCAGCAG
Organism: Tympanuchus pallidicinctus; assembly: GCF_026119805.1. Classification (NCBI taxonomy): domain Eukaryota; kingdom Metazoa; phylum Chordata; class Aves; order Galliformes; family Phasianidae; genus Tympanuchus; species Tympanuchus pallidicinctus. The sequence continues at coordinate 164,748 of NW_026294789.1, read as the reverse complement.
CCGCGCAGCCCCACTGAAACCGCGTCCCAGCGCCTCAGCCATCGCGCCCCGCAGTCGCCCCTCTCCCGCCCCCAGCCGCTGCCGCAGCAATGAGGGGCCCCCGGGGCACCCCTGGCAGCGGCACTCGGGCCGCACGGTCCTCTTCCTCCTCTTCCTCCTCCTCCTCCTCCTCGGTCTCCGACGCCACCCCCGGAACCTTCAGCCCCGCTGAAGGGGGCCCGGCCGCGCTCCCCCCCGGCTCCGGCTCCGAGTCGCTCTCCGAGGCCTCGCCCGGCACCAGCGTGGAGGAAAAAGGGGCGGCCACGGTCTGCGAGCGGGGAACAAAAGGGCGGAGGGGAAGTCGGGGGAAGAAAGGCCCCATCAGGCACGGAGACCGCCGCCCCTTCTCCCGAGTCCCAGGGCAATACCCGCATAACAGGCCCGCGCCCCCCCGGCCTCGCGAGACCCCCGCTTCTCCACCCCCTTCCCAGCCCCACGGGCCCCCAGAACGCGTCCCGGCACCCGCAGCTCCAGGAGGACGCCTCGGATTCCCTTCCCAGCCCTACGTGGCCCCGGCGCCCCAATAACGCGCCAGACCCACCGCCCAACCCCGCGAGGACCCCCGTTTCTACTCAGCCCCGTACCGCCGGCTCCCCGGCGGACGTGACGTCACGCCTCCGCGCGCTCGTTACCCGGACTCGGGCACGCGCGGAGCGGGCACCCCGCGCAACCCCGTTCGTCCGCTCGCCCCTCCGCCCGCGCTTTAAGTGACAGCCAGGCCAGCCAATTGGCTCCGCAGAGACGAAGGGGCGGACGGAGCTCTCCCGGAAGAAGGGTCGGGGGGCAGGGCGTGCGGATAACGTGAAGATAGGGATTCTTCGTCCCACGACCACCGGGAGGAGACCCTCACCACTCACTGTGCACGCGCGAGGGGGGGAGGGGGACCGCGTGCTGGTGGGTTCTCGGAATGCAATGAATGCGTATCCGCATCCTGGAAACTACTGATTCTGTATCAGTTCGGCCTCCGTCTGCAGCTTTTTCCTGCCGCTGTGCGAGTTAGGAGCAGGTCCCCCCCTTGCACCCGGCGTCGCAGCCCTGATGAAACGTACCTGCTTTTACAACTGCCTTGCGGTCATAGAGTCTGATCCCACGCGTCAGTGTGCGCCGCTCCTCGGGGCAGCGCGTGCCACGGCCCTCCTCGGGAACCATTTCTTCCTGCTATGGAACCACCGAGCGCCCGGGCCGGCGCTCTCCAAATGAACACGCGGTGCTGACAGACTTATTGCGGGCAGGGCGACGAATCCGCTGTTGGCTGGGACGGCAGTGCCGGTGCCCAGCGGGCCCATCTGTGTGCGTGGGGGGAGAGAGGGGCGGCGGGGGGGGGGCCGCAGATGTCACTGGGATATGAAACGTCTCTGCAGAGCTGGAAGGGCAGGAGCTGAGGAGATACGAAGGGCTCCCATCGTGCTCCTGAGTGCCGCACCTCTTCTGGCTGCACGCTGAGGACAGGTGGAGGCAGGAGCAGGGGCAGAGAACTGTTCCTAAAGCTTAATAGCTTTTGGAATAATATTCCATGGTGATGACGAAAGACAGATGGAATCTGTGACTGTGATAAATCTTCAGTACTTAAGAGATGAGCAAGGACTACATGAAAATCTTTCAAAATGCAAAGACTCACTGGTCATAGTGCTCATTTTCTGCTGAGCCATACCTGTAACACACTCTGGGATCCTGTTACTTTCTGCAGCAGGTCATTTTTAATTGCCTTATCATAAAACAGTTTTTAAAGCACTGAACATTAAGGGATTTAAACCTCTTTAATGTTCCTGGATGGCAATCTCTCAAGACACGGTGGTCCCTGCATGGCCCCATGGTGCAGTGTGGGCTGTACCCCAATGATGTAGCACACGATGCCACACTCCTCAACTGAGTGCACGGTGCTGCTGTGGGTGGCATCGCAGTCAGTGACGATGATGAGGATGCAGCGTGTCTCAGGATGGGAATCATTCTCTGCCCTGAAGATGTACTCCCTGCCAGACCCCCCTGCCCTTGAGGGGTGGGGGTGGGCAGGGGGCAATGGGGACAGGAAGGAGGTAGAGGTGGGTGTGGGGACATTGGGAACACAAAGAGGACCATGGGGATATTGGGAGTGGACGTGGAGATAGTGTGGACGTGGGGGCACTAGGGATGGTGAGGAAGGCGTGGGGACATTGGGGGCACAGAAAGGACCATGGGGATGTGGGGGGTGGGTGGATGAACACTGGGAGGCACTGGGAGGAGGGCATGAGGTCACGGTGTGGGTTTGGGGACACTGGGGAGGTGACTGTAGGGGCACTGGGGATGGGATGGAGGGAATGGGGACACTGGGGGCACAGAGGTGGGCATGGGGACGTGGGGCTGGGAGTGGAGATGGAGCACTGGGACACTGGGGTGGGTGGGGGGACATTGAAAGCACCTGCAATGCAACATGGGGTGATGCACAGTGAACATGGGGTGATGTGTTCTTTTTTCTGTTGTTTCATGGCTGTATGGGAACTGTGAGGTCACAACCTAAAACAGTGATTGAGCACTTGGTGAGGGGTGTAGCCCTGCAAGCACTGGTGGGAGTTGTTCACCTGGGATGGGATGGGGCTCAGGCTGGCTCCACCCCTCCCTGACCACATTTAAGGGCTTGAAAGCATTGTGGCAGCATCTCTTCTTGGAGATTGTCTCTTTTGGGGTGGGGGATCCTTTCTTTATGTTAGGGCTGTGAGCTTCTCCCTGTTTGTTTGTTTTTTTGAGGAGGGGGAGATCCTGACCATGTAGGAGGGGTGAAAACAACCTGGAGGCTGTTTTCTTTGGAGTATGAGTGAGTATTGGTCCTTGGAATGGGGTGAGGGATTACTTCCTTATCTCAGAGTAGCAATGCACTTTTTGGGGGGGAATATCCTGTCCACATTGAAGGGCTGGCAGTTGTAAGGGCAACATCTTTACTTGAAGACTGCTTCCTTAGGAGTGTGGGATGAGCTCTAGTCCTTGGAATTGGGGTGAGTGATTTTTTAAATTTATTTTGGGGCTGTGATCTCTCTCCTTTTTGGGGGGGATTCTGACCTCATTTAAAGTTTTAAGGTCTAGCAGCCATAAGGGCAGTATTTCTTCTCAGAACCTGACTCCTGTGGTGTGTGTGGTGAGCTCTGGCCCTTGGAATGGGAGTAACTGATTCCTTCTTTATTTCACAGCTGTGAGATCACCTTTTTTGGGGGGGGAGGGGAGTTTGTGACTACATTTAAGGTCTGGCAGCCATAAGGGCAGCATCTCTACCTGGCGGTTATTTTCTTTATTGTGTGGGGTGAGTGTTTGTCTTTGAAATGGAATGAGTGGTCCCTTCTTTATTTCAGGGCTGTGAACTCTTCTTTTTGTTTTGTTCTGGGGGGCAAAGGGGGGTCCTGGCCACGTTTAAGGGCTGGCAGCCACCTCTACCTGCAGAATGCCTTCCAGAGAGTGTGGGTGAGTATTGGCCCTCAGGAAGGGGTGAGTGATTTCTTCTTAATTTCAGGGCTGTGAGCTCTGCCATTTTTTGCATATCCTGAACTGGATTAGAGCAGTTATCTGTTATGTGTGTCAGGGCATGACAGTCAGCAGTATGCTAGGGTTGCATGTAAATTGGAGAATTATGAAAAGGCAACTGCAAATTGCACTATTTGTTACTAAGAGTTGTAAGGAGCAAGATTATCTGTTTTGTACCTTCCTCAAGGCAGTCTAATTTTTCTATAGAGGAAGGTAGAGAAGGAGGTGGTTTCTTTCACTATTTCTGCTATTTTAATGTCCTGATTGAACTGTATCTCATTCTTTTCCTGTTCACAGTATGTTGTGCATTTCTGCATCACAAGGCTTTTAACTTTTTATAACTACCATAAACATAATTTAACAAGTTGTTTTTTCTTTGGTTTGGTAAGGCTAAAAACCAGTTCTACTAAGATTCTAGGCTTGTCCTACCTGAAACCCACAGGACACACGCAGCCCAGCTCAGCTCACACTTCCACCTGCTCACCCTGCCACATCATCTGCCTCCTGGAGCAGCCCAGCCTGGCCAAGGGGCACAGGGAGGGTGTAGTGCAGTGCAGACAAATAGCACGGCCCCATGCTTAATGCTTTGCAAGAAAATGGTGTCAGCTTTCAAAGATTACAATTTGAAAATATATGAATTTGGAAAGAGTCTAGAGGCCCAACAGGAGAATGATCCTGGGATGGAACAAAGTATTCTGCCAGTTTTAAATTAAAAAGATTAAATTATTAATTTATTAATTTAATTTAATTAATTAAATTAAAGATGCAAATGTAAGTTCCTTTCATCTTATTTTATTGATTTTTAATTAGGGAGAAACCCTGCTAACTTATCTTGTTTTACAAGGATTTGTTTTGCAAGCAGGTGTTCCACTTGGGCTCTGTATCATGTGTTGGCCGCATGGATACAGCATGCAGGTGGAAAAAAATGCTGCAGACTCTGAAGAGAGTAAAAGCAGGAGGGAGGCTGCAGTGGAGGCGAGAGGAAAGCTGCACTTTGAAGCAGGGAATGCCCTGCTGATATGTTTTGAAAGCACTGCAGGCAGACTCCTTCCCAGAATTTCATCCCTCTCTCAATTTCATCCACCTCCCCAGTAAGTAATATTGTGCTTGCTTAGAGAGATTCTGGTTTAGCTTACTAGTGCTCCTATTGCACTTGCTTAAGGAGTTTCTGCTTGCCATCTTCTGGGGCAATCAAAAATGGATACCTGGGTGTGTGCATATGCCAAATAAAACTCATAACTCTGTGCTGCTCTGACTGTGTAGTTTGCTTGCCTCTGCTCCTGAGACACCCCGTCTCTCCAATGCAAACATATTCTGAAACAATATTATAGGCAGAAACACACTGCAAAATGTGCTGCACATCAAGAAATGCTTTGTAAAAACAAAACAGCAGAACTGGAAATAGCCTGTCACCTTAACAAATTATTTTGAACCAAGTTAAAACTCCAAGGGAATCCTTAATAAAACTTGATAATGTGGCAGCAAATCTGATTGCAAAAAAAATCAAAACCATTTTCTGATCGTGAGTTTGTCTCACAAGACTGTAGCCAGCTGAACTGAAGAAATATGAAAGCCTTTTGAAAAAAATTTGGAGAGTTAAACTGCTAATATCAATTCCTATGCTTTGGCTGTGGGTGAAAATGCTCATGTTAAATACAATGGCTCAACTACTCATTTTTGTTAGAGGCATTCATAATGAATTTCAATATCAGTGAAGAAATGGCTCCTTTGGTGGCATTGAGAAAGAAATAATTCTCCTGATTTATGTGAAGTAGAAACAAACCAAAACAACATTAGAACAATTTTCTTTAACCCTTGTCAATATTTCTGGTACATCTACTGACAGTGCTCCAGTGACAGTTGGTTAAAAAAAAAAGTGAGACTTATAAAATTAAGATACAATAACATTACATGAGCGATAGAAAGCGAGACTTATAAAATTAAGATATAATATTCTTACGTGCTTAGCAGAGGTTTGCTGGGTGTAGAGAAGTTTTCCTTGGTTTTCTTCGTCTTTTTCCAACTGACGTAATTTTCTCCTCCCTCAACCCCCATCTAACCGCGTTTTTCCTCTGCCATCACGGCAGGGAGAAGAGCGCCAGAAGCTGCGGCGCGGCTGCGCGTCGAGCCAGTCGTTGTTGTTTCCGCGGTCTCCGGTGCCCCCTCGTGGCCAATAGGTGGAATTGCGGCCGTGTTTGTTTGGCGCTGCAGGCACCAGGGCGCATGCGCACAGGCACGCGGCGGCGGTGGTCCTCGCTCTGCGCAACAAAGATATTTATTTCTTGCATTTAATTTTGGTATGAACCAGGTAACACTGAGCTAAGCGAAGATCACCGAGATATTTCTAGAGTTTAGGCACTTTGAAACATTGGTCACTGTTCTTAAAGTATAAATTTAAGGATCTATGTCTATACTTAGAATCAGAGATAAATGTTTGGGTGTTTTTCTTCTGATAATATCTTCCTCTCTCCAGTTGCCATACACTTTCTCTCTCTTAAAAAAAAAAAAAAAAAAGTGTTTAATTTATATATTATTTATAAACATACATCTTTGCAGACACTAATAGGTAGCTGATTCCAAGGTACACATGTCCTTAACCAAAGTTAAAACAGGATCACGACTTTCTCTCTGTTCTATTAACAGCAATTCTGTAATAGTTTTATAGCACCTACCTGAATCAGTATATCAGTATCACACATTCCGCTTGGCTAACGAGCTTCTTTTTGCAGAACCTTAATCCAAAAACAATAAAAGTGGAAAGAAATTCCCTGTTTCACTTCAGCAGACACTGAAATACATATATAAAAAAATTCTCCTTCTTGATATTTTGCCTACTTTTTTGACTACATAACTGTATTGTAACAGTACGAAAATAATATCCTCTGTACTGTTTGCACCCTGTTTTGAAATGTAGTATTTATGATAAATGAATTTTACATGAAACCATTCTATTAAGCATGTTAAAATAACTGAAATTTGATTTGTCCCAAGAAAACATATGTAACTAAGCTTCTGCTTGGCTTTAAGATGCACACACATTATTTCTTTGACTTGGAAACACAAGCATGTGTGATACTTTACTGAGTACTGAGTTATTTCAGCTTTCTGGGAGCTGTATACTAATGCTGTGTCGTCAGAAAACTTCTGAAATGAGGGTTTGATACTCTGACATCAGTAAACAGCATAGTGCTACTGATCTGTAACCTCTCAGCAGCAAAATAGAGAAATCCATGTAATCGATTCAGTGTCTGTGAGGAGAAGCAACACCTTTTAATACACCACCTCAGAGAGCTGGCAGAAAAAATAGATTTTATTTTACCTGCTTCATCGAAGTACATACAATGGAATTTGTTTGAGAGAAGAATGAACTCCTTTATATTGCAGACGGAAGGACAGAACCTGCCTGTACAAATCTATCCTACGCTGACCTAAGCAGAAGCATTAGAGGTCATATAAATGTTCCTTGTCTTAGTTACTGAATCTGGTTTCTGTAATCTGAAGACACAATGAAGGTAAGGCTGCTTACACACTGTTTTCAGTTGTTTTTCAGGACAATGGATTTAATGACATAAAAATAAATTAACTGACTCTCCTCTCCTTACACTCTATTAATTGAAGATACTTGAAGTTGAACCGGAAAAGCAGTACATACAAGATTTATTGTTCCCGATGGAATCTTAGTCCTGCTGCCTTTTATATCCATTCTGATATCACTGAATCAACCTGAAGTCCTATGTATAAAAGAAGGAATTATTTTAGATTTTCCTGAGGCTCAGCCTTCATCACGATATAAGATATGCAGTTGTATCACCACCATCCCTGCAACTCTCTTCCTACTCTCAAGTTTTCTGGATTTCTTGTTACTTATTGATTTCCAACTTCCAAGGTCTGCGTAAGATACCTTTCTGGTTAAGCTCCTGTACTGATCTCTCTCTTTTTTTATTATTATTTTTTATTTTTTTGTTCTGTAAATTAATGCTAGTTAGTGATTGCTACTTGGGTCACTGTCATCTTCTGCTCTCTCATCCCAAGTGTATTACAAGAATGAAAAACTATTTATGGTTGAACTGTACTAACTCTGTCTTCCTTTACTGCACTTACCTGAAGTGCTCTAAAAGGACTCAATGAAGGACAGGGAAGTATTTTCAAATTATAGCTGTGAGTGATGATCAGAGAATAAGAAACCTCCGACCTGAAATTAGAGGAGCTGTTGACACCGGCTACAATTCTGAATAGTAGTTCAAAGCCAAAGAAGAAACAATAATATTATGTCATTCACTGGGAAAAAAAAAAATAAAAAATCCACTGTTAGATTTTTAGCAAATAAACAAGTATATATGATTACAGAGAGGGAAAAAAAAGGATTTTTGGAACTGTGTCTAAGTTTGAATAAAATGCTTTTATGTGTTTACAAAATTATTTTAAAGGATGATTGTTGATCTGCTGAAGCCTTCTTGATTCTACATTTTTCTCAGTTTGAATTATAAAAACTGTAATTGTATATTCTGAACCTAGAAGAGAAAATCTAGAAGGCTATTCTGATTTTTTCTAACCATCTGTTGAAAAACGTCATGAGCACTTGTTTATCTGCACTTCTGTAAGTTCTCAACATTGATTGTATTTTATTTTCTGTATCTAATTACTCTTTAGAATGATATGTTTATACTACTGGAAAACTTCTATTTTAGAGTGGAATTATGCATACAGTATTCATATGGATCTGATCAGAACTGAATAATGCAGATATTTTTATAAGTACATCTTTTGAAAGGAAACAAGTGTCATAATATATTTAAAAACCCACCACCTTTCAAGAAATAATGATACATCTTTTGTGAGCTGGAAGTTCAATATGAATATTCATTAAAAGTAATGATGATATCCTGACTGTCTTGTGGGAATATTACTGTAGCATCAGAAATTCCTCCTGAATTCTTCAACTGAGTTTATGCTGCCATATTTATTCTAAAATTCTGGAAATCTTGTGAAGGCAAGATGCAAGTGAGATTTCCAGTATATGCAGAACTGCATCCCAGCCTTATATATAGTAAGTGCAACATTTGCTATGTTGAATTATTATTGTTATTATTATTATAATTACTGTTGTTGTTGTTGTTGTCATTGTTACTGTTATTATTGTTAGGTTGCTTGTTTTAGCAAAGACATAAAGTGAAACAGGTAAGTAAGACAGGGATCTCCTGGAAGGAGTCCAGTGAAGGGCCATAAAGGTGATAAAAGGCTTGAAGCACCTTCCTTATGAGGAAAGGTTGAGCGACCCAGGGCTGTTCAGCCTTGAGAAAAAAAGACTCAGAGGGGATCTGGTCAGTGCCTATAAATATCTAAGGCGAGGAAAGCAAACAAACAAGGCCAGGCTCTTTTCAACAGTGCTTGGTGATAAAACAAGGGGAGATGGCCACAAACTGAAGCACAGGACGTTCCACACACATGTGCATAAGAACTTCTTGACAGTAAGGGTAATGGAGCACTGGAACAGGCTGCCCAGAGAGTCTGTGGAGTCTCCTTCTCTGGAAATGTCAAGACACACCTTGATGCCTGGCTGTGCAACCTGGTCAAGGGAGCATGCTTTGGTAGGGAAGTTGGACTAGATGATCTCTAGAGATTCCTTCCAGACCCTACAGTTCTGTGGCTCTGTGAAATATGTGAGTTGGAGTTACGATAACAGAAAGAGTTAGTGTTAGTTTTCTTAAGATCAAATACAAAAATAAAGGGAGGTTGAGAACATCATCTTCCTAATATTAATTTTCTCTGTTTAAAGGAATGGTAAATGTATATGCAAATGTTCTTATACTGAGTCTTCGCTGAAAATTGGAGCTACTTAATACAAGTGCTGAATTTGGTTTCTTCTTCACAGAAACTTTCCATATACTGACATATAAGAATGCATTACTCAGTGTAACAGGTGCAGTAGTCGTATAACTCTTCACTTGAATTAGTAGAGCTTGCTCAGATTCAATGATTACTTAATATTTAGCTAGCTTAAACAGAACTGAGATCACAGGAAAAAAGAGAGCATGAAGAGGTCATCAGAATTATCTAGCTATGATTAGAAAAGATACATTGCTTACATGCAGCTAGAGAAATGTGAAAAAGCTGAAGCACAGATCTTCTACATAACCTACTTTGCAGTATTTACAATAACATGGACTAAAACATTAGATTGGTACTCATGTAAAGTTTAATGTTTATCGTAGTGTCTCTGCCCTTGACAGTAGCTAAGTAAGCCCATACATCTATTATATTTCTTTCATGCTGCCCATGTGTCCAGCCTCTGTGCCCATCAGCAGTAATGGTCCTCAGTGCTATTACTGTAATTCAAAGGCATTAACCAGAAATTAAATGCATATTAGTTATATAGTACGAAATTATGTTAGCTGATGTGTTAAAGGCTGCAAACCACAATCTCAATAGCATTTTACAAGTACCAGTGTGACAGATAAGAAACATAAGAATAGGTCTTTAGAAATATTGTGCCTGAAAACAGTTCTGAAAGCACACTGATTTTTTGAAAGCATTGTTGGCTATCTGTCATCATGGTTTATCAGTAACTGACTGTCCTCAAATTCCAGACAGCTTGTCTAATCATCTCCTGGTTTACTTTCAGATTTCAAATGCTCACCATTCCTGATTCAAGCCATTGGCTTTCTTGGCTACCTGGGCACACTGCTGGCTCATATTCAGCCAACTGTCCATCAGCACACCAAGGTCCCTTTCTGTCAGGTGGCTTTCCAGCCACTCCTCCCAAGCCTGGGGTTGCCTGGGGTTGTTGTGACCAAAATGCCGGACCAGACACGTGATTCTGTTGGAACTCATACAGTTTACCTTGGCTCATCGATTCAGGTCCCTCTGTAATGCCTTTCCTCCCTCTGGCAGAACAACACTCCCTACCAACTTGGTGTTATCGGCAAACTTACTGAGGGTAAGTCATTTCATCCCTTCATCAAGATCATTAATAAGGATGTTAAATAGAAGCGGCCCTAGAACAGAGCCCTGGGGGACAATGCTCGTGACTGGCCTCCAACCGGATTTAACTCCACTGACCCCAGCTCTTTGAGTTCGGCCATCCAGCCAATGTTTCATCCAGCAGAGCGAATGCCCATCCAAACCATGGGCAGCCAGCTTCTCCACGAGGATGCTGTGGCAGGCAGCGTCAAAGACTTTACTGAAGACCACATCAACAGCCTTACCTTCATCCACTAAGCAGGTCACCCTGTCATGGAATGAAATTGGGTTTGTCAGACAGGATCTTCCATTCATAGACCCATACTGTCTGGGCCTGATCCCATGGCTGACCTTTAATTGATCCATGGTGGCTCTCAAGACTGTCCGTTTCACGACCTTCCTTGGCACCAAGGTGAGACTGATAGGTGTGTAGCTACCAGAATCATCTTCCTGGCCCTTTCTGAAGATGGTCTTCATATCTGCCAGTCTCCAGTCCTCCCGGACATTCCCAGTTAGCCAGGACTGTTGAAGGATGATGGAGTGTGGTTTGGCAACTACATCCACCAACTCCCTTAGCACTCCAGGATGCAATCCATCTGGCACCACGGAGTTGTGAGTGTCCACGTTTCAGAGCAGTGTCCAGCTTTTTCCTTTTCCTTTTCCTTTTCCTTTTCCTTTTCCTTTTCCTTTTCCTTTTCCTTTTCCTTTTCCTTTTCCTTTTCCTTGAACTAGGTCATTATTGGAAAGATTGTTGGTTTGTTTTTTTTTAAGGATGATATTTTATTTCTATTCAGTGTGTAAGCAATCAGAAATGTTTTACTAGTGAAAAGATAGAGCACATTATTTGGAATTGATAGCTAATTTATTTTATTATGATTACCTGGAATAACTTTTGCCACAAGATTTTGATTTAAATTTCTCTAATACTACTGATTTAAAGGTGACTTTAACATTCCTCTGCAGAAGCTCTTTGTGAACAGTAAATTATTTTCTCTAACAGCAGCATAGTGTCTTAGTCTCCTACATGAATGAGGTTGTAAACCAAAGTCCTATAGAAATATATCTACGCAAAGATCATTCCCAGTGTAATATTTTTACAGCACTAATAGTAACTGTGTAATTCATATGGTATGGTCTGCTCCAGTCTTGGATAAAAGAGCTAATTTTTGATTTAAGTGAATGATTTTGTTAGGTATCACAAGTTCAATCCCTGCTGGTGTTACGCTGCCATTATGTCTAAAATCTACTGTAAGCTATTTCTGTTTGTGTGTATGAACTGAGCAAAGAACAGCAGTGCTGTGCTCGGTGTCAGTGCATATACCATGACTGAGAGCAAAATAAATGATTTTCTTCAGATGGTAGAGGCCGAAGTAAGAAGTTAAGTTTTATTTTGCTCAGGATTTGAATGACGGTACTATAAATCATGGTATAAAAATAATAGGCTGATCCTAAATTCTTGTACTGGATACAGAGATTGCCTTCATAGCCCAGAAGTAGTGCAGATTGTAGAATTTTTTTACAACTATTGTTATTGTTATTATAGTCATGTGTTATTACCTAAACCCTGATGGTGGAGCAACAATTTGACTAATTTTTTTTTCTTACAATAATGTCATTTAGATACGGTTAAAATAGTGTTCTGTTTTAAGTTATTGCAGACTGTAACATTTCAATGCACTGAATATGAGTTTAACAACACCTAACCAATTAAGTTAATTTGCCTGAAAAATGTACTACTTGGGGAATTTTCATGATAATATTTACTCACTATATGTAATAAGACTCCAAAGTCACTGTAAATAACTGGAATGTTACAGATATTTCAGAAAGTTACAGCAGTGCACAGTGAATGCTAGATATAACATTTTGACATAACTAAATATAATACAAAGTAATCTATTCTTTGCATTGATCTGCTCCTTGAGCTTAACACTGCTGAACAATCAGTATTCAGAACAGCAGTTTGTGAAACGAACTTCCCAGAGGATAAACTAGTGAAAAAAAAAAAAAAAAAAATTATTATCTTTTGCAAAGGGAAAAAAGCATGAAAAGTCTCTGTCCTACATATAGGAAATGTGCTGCCACCTGTGTCACAGTTTTTGTTCATAAGGTAACCTCTAGCTTTAACTTTGAATCCTGTGTATTCTGAACTACAGTCAAAGTCTCCACCAGTTATAGAGCAAATGAAAGTAATGACAGAGCCTTTATTTGAGAAATAGGTGCCCTAGGATAAGATATCCAAGAGGAATTAACTCACCCCTCCTGGTAACAGTTTAGAGAAAAGGGTGAGCAGAGGAATGTGACCCTATCTTGTTTGTACCATTGGGCTGCAGCAGAGAATGGCAGGGGGAATGGGGACCTGTGCAGACTCAGATGGGACGTGAAATATCATGGAGACAGAGGGGTGGCTCTAAACCCCCCGTGCTCACTCCAGACACTCATGTACTCGTGAAGCTCACCCACTGGTTCAGGCTGAGACCTTGAAATTCCACTACAACAGTTAAATATGAAAACACTGGCAGTGTTCTTGAACAGAAAAATTAGAAAGATTTCTTTATTTAATTTCAGTACAGGAACTGTTCTTCTAGTTCAAAGGCATGATCCTTTGTCATTTGCTTGTGGCAGAACAGAACTCCTGGGAGAACCAACTCAATAGCAAGAAGCAGATCAGATGAGGGAGAATCAATGACAAGCACCACTGGTCCTGCAAATTCCATTTTGTTAAGAGAAAGGAAAATTGGCTGTGACAAAACAAAAACAACAAATTTTTTAAGGAAGAGAGAATTTGTGAAAATACAGATACAGATCTCTTTGATTGGAACTGGAAGTCAGCATACTGTAAACAATTATGAGTCATGTCATGCTGATTATCTCAAAATGTAAAAAAGGGAGGTTGAATGAATATAGAATTATCCTCCATTGCTCAATTCTAACAAGAAATTAGAAGGGCTTTGAAAATATGGTGTGATTAAAGCCTACTTCCTGTCTCAGAATCCATATCAGTGCACCAGAAATGTCAGCACCACTTCAATAATTGTAGAATTACTTCCTCTTCACTTAATTAGAGCATAACTATTTGTGCATAAATGATTCTGTGTCCTGAGCTACTTCTTTGAATCTAGCACTTCTCCACGGCTAGAACAGTGTGTGCTGTTTTTTATATAGTGTTGAATTAAATTGAAACTCCTAAGTTGCAAGTCCATTTTTCTTGCTACTTTTTGTAGACTGATGTTTCTGATCAGTAAGAGTTACTTGCATATTGTAATTAAGTCATTGGAACTTACCTCTTACATTTGAAACAGAAAAAAACAAAATGCTAAGAACAATCTATCTAAAACAAAGCTATTAATACTCTTGGATTTAAACACTTGTGATTTGTGAGTCCATTTTGGACTTTGTTTTGTTGTAAAAGGGGCTTATTTAGCACTGTGATCCTATGAAGGCACTTCCAGCTCAGATAACGAGACCTTCCTCCAGTGCTTCTATCCTTTGATGTAATAAATACACACTCTGTTGCACTGTTTGACAGAGGAGCCCGGGAAGACATTGAAGAAGTTGAAGTAGCTTTGGAGATGGAGTGCCTTAACTTCTTTTGTGTTACATTTACCAATTTTTTCAGAGACTGGGGGTAGTATTTGTGAAAATTTTTCAAAATGAAATGAAGTCCGAAAATAAATCTAGAGGTATTATTTAGTGAAATACAAGTTTAAATTAACATCTCTGTATCTTTCTACCTCTATCATCATTCCACTGGTATTTATTTGTAATATGGTACCCTTGTCTCCCTAATACGGGAGGGAGAGAAGGTTCTTTTAATATACATATGCCTGATGGCGAGATTAGGGGACGATGGGCGACATGTTAGCCCAACCAGGTTACTACAAATCCTAGTTGTTTAAGGAGATGGGGAAGGGAAGGTGGGTGATAAAGACAGGAAATAAAAGCAAGGAGTCTTTGCAGAAAGCAGGAGAGAGAGAGTCACCACTAGATTTGGTTCATAGTTCAGACACTGATCTTCAGAAGTGGTGGGTTGTCAAGGGTTGTTGTTTGGTTGATAATGACAGTGGCAACAGTACCAACTTCCATACATAAGTCCAAAGTGATCGAGTCAGCTCTCTTTGGAGTGGCAGCTTCTGGCTTTGGGATCTCAGCAGAAACTCCTTTGTTCCCATCTTCCACACCTTGTCAGCAAAGCAGAGGGAGCTGGGAGGTGCTCACCTGCATCCTGTTTTTCACAGTACGTGATGGTATAATTCCCCAGTCTCCCACACGAAGCTGGAGTTATTTGCTCACAGGCCAGATCTTCTGCTAGTAAAAGCTCCTGAGAACTCTCTTCTGAAGGCAAAGAGTTCCAAAGGAAATGCTTTCAAATGTCCACAAAGTTATGTTGATTGCCACACGGTGACACTCATCAGTCACCTCCTGGATAAGTCAGTTAGAGTCTTATCCCCAAAAATACCTCAAAAAGCAAGCCTGGAGCCAAGAAAAAAAAGAAGGGTTCAGACACTTGTGTATTGCCATACTTAACAAGAATACTCCTGCATAATTGTCAGTCACTGATAGTATTCCTGTTTTATGTACTAACTAGATAACAGAACTCTTGCAGAGAAATAATAGTATTAAAGTGCAAAGTCAGACACATAAATATTTGCAAATGCTACATTTAATATTTCCGAATGAAATGTTATTCATGTACTATTGAGGATCCATTATTGTACAGCCTTGAATCATAGAATCACTTGCTATTTTTCATCAAGACTTCATCTTAGGTACGGAATGTAAGTTGCTTACTTTAGTCAACAACTTTTCAATCTTTTACATTTTTCTGTTCTGTGAACAGCCCGATACCTTATTTACCGCATGGTATTCAAACTGCTTTGAAAACAGAATAGTTAGAATCATAGAATCACCAAGGTTGGAAAAGACCTAAAAGATCATCCAGTCCAACCGTTCGCCTATTGCCAATAGCTCCCACTAAACCATGTCCCTCAACACAGCATCCAGTCTTTCCTTGAACACCCCCAGGGTCGGTGATTCCACCACCTCCCTGGGCATCCATTCCAGTGCCTGACCACCCTTTCTGAACAGTAATACTTCCTGATGTCCAGCCTGAATCTCCCCTGTCGTAGCTTGAAACCATTTCCTCTGCTCCTATCACTGATGACACGAGAGCAGAGGCCGACCCCCAGCTCACTACAACCTCCCTTCAGGAAGTTATAGAGAGCAATGAGGTCTCCCCTGAGCCTCTTCTTCTCCAGGCTGAACATTCCCAGCTCCTTCAGCCTCTCCTCAGCCCTGTGTTCCAGACCCCTCACCAGCTTTGTTGCCCTCCTTTGAACACGTTCCAGGGCCTCGATGTCTTTCTTGCAGTGAGGGGCACAAAACTGGACACGGTACTTGAGGTGCGGCCTCACCAGTACAGGGGAACTCTCTGTTCCTGCTTGCAACGCTGTTTCTGATGCAAGCCAGGCTGCCATTGGCCTTCTTGGCCACCTGGGCACACTGCTGGCTCCTGTTCAGCCGAGCATCCATCAATACCCTCAGGTCCATTTCCTCTACGCAGTCCTCCAGCCACACCACCCCAAGCCTGCAGCGTCGCCTGGGGTTGTTGTGGCCGAAGTGCAGGACCCGGCATTTGGCCTTGTTGAAACTCATCCCATTGGCTTCAGCCCAGCTCTCCAGCCTGTCCAGATCCCTCTGCAGGGCCTCGCTACCCCCAGGCAGATCCACACTTCCAGCCAATTTGGTGTCATCTGCAAATTTACTGAGGGTGCACTCGATGCCCTCATTCAGGTCATCAATCAAGATATTGAAGAGGACAGGCCCCAGCACCGACCCCTGGGGAACACCACTCACAACCGGTCGCCAGTTGGATTTCACTCCATTCACCACCACTCTCTGAGCCCGGCCCTCCAGCCAGCTCCTCACCCAGCCGAGAGTGCACCCATCCAAGCCTCAGGCTGCCAGCTTCTGCAGGAGAATGCTGTGGGAGACAGTGCCAGAGGCTTTGCTGAAGTCTAGGTAGACCACATCAACAGCCTTTCCCTCATCCACCAGACGGGTCACTAGATCATAGAATGAGATCAGGTTGGTTAAACAGGACCTGCCCTTCATGAACCCATGCTGGCTAGGCCTGATCCCCCACTCATCCTGCACATGCCGTGTGATCTGCTCCATAACCTTCCCTGGCATCGAGGTCAGGCTAACAGGCTTGTAGTTCCCCAGATCCTCCTTTACGACCTTTCTTGAAAATGGGAGTCACATTGGCAAGCCTCCAGTCTTCTGGGACCTCACCAGTCAACAAGGAGCGCTGACAGATGATGGAAAGCGGCTCGGCTCTCACCTCCGCCAGTTCCCTCAGCACTCTCGGGTGGATCTCATCTGGCCCCATCGACTTGTGGCAGTCCAGTTGGAGCAGGAGGTCTCTGACTGTTTCCTCCAGAATCACGGGGGGGTTAGTGCGCTCCCCAGCCGAGATTACCAGGTCAGAGAGAGGAGCATCCTGAGGATAACTGGTCTGACTTTTAAAGACAGACGTAAAGAAGGCATTCAGAACCTCTGCCTTTTCCTTATCCTCAGTGCTCACATTCCCAGCCTCATCCAGCAAAGAGTGGATGATATCTGGACCCTGTAGCCCCACATCCCTCCATAGCCCACCTTACACCCCCATTCAGCCCCCCATAGCCCCTCCCAACCCCCCCCGTGCTCCCCATAGCACTGTTTCCCCATAACATCCTCACAGTCCTCTATTGCCCCAAATCCCCCATATCCCCCAATTCCCCACCACAGCCCACGATACATCCACACGCCTCCCTATACCTCACAGCTTTCTGTAGCCCCCACTCCCCCATATCCCTCCCCAGCTCTCAACAGCTCCCTCTCCCCCCTCTATTTCCCCATTATCCCCCTATATCTCTCCCACAGCTCCCTATCGCCTCATATCCACCCCATATTCACAGCCCGTCCCGTATTTATCCCACTTCCCCACATCCCATCCTGTCTGCATCCGCATCCCAGTCCCACTCCCAGCCCCTCACCCCGCATGAAGCCAGGTTATGGCTGCCCAGGCGTCCCCTGTCCCGGTGCCGCTCACCGTTCCCCCAGCTCCGGCGCCTCTGTCCTCAGCACCGCGGCGCTCGTGCCGCGGTTCCATCTGGGTGCTTCCGGGCAGCTCCGGCGCACAGCAGCGGTGTCGCGCCGGGCGACCCGGGCTGCGGGAGTAGCAGCGCCTGAGGGGAAAGCGGGGCGGATCCGACCCGGCTGCTAACGGCCGTTCCCGCGCGCCGCGCCTCAGCCAATGGGAGCCGGCGGCGCTGCCACTGACCAATGGGAGCCCGGAGGCAGGACAGAGCTGCACCGGACCAATGAGAGCCCGGGGGCAGGGAGGTGCGGGGCCGTTGATAGGAGGAGCACTGGCATGGGGCGGGGCGGTGATGGGGGCGGGACTTCAGTGTGTGCCCTATTGCTATAGGGGGTGGGAGATGGGATTGGGATTGACAGGTGGGAGATGGGGATGGGATGTGGGATTAGGATGTGAAATTTAGGATTGGGATGTGGGATATGGGATGGTTATGGAATGGGAGATCGGTAATTGGAATATATATGGGATGGGCCTTGGGTATGGGATTAGGTTGGGATGGATGTGGGATCAACAGGGGAAGAGTGTGGGATGGACTGGGGAAGAATATGGGGCCGGGGTGATAATGGGATGGATAAGTGTATGGGGACTGCTGAACCACAGCCTGAACCTCTGACCGGGCACCTGAGGCCAGCCCTGAGTCAGCCATGGGAGCACAGGTGAAGGCAATTCATCTGCGCTGCTGGGAGTGGTGGAGCCTGGCTGCACCCCTCCGAGACCCATTTAAGAGCTGACTGCCAGGGGAGAAGGATCCGTTCTGGTGATCCGCTCCACTGGAGTTTACCACATGAGCCTAAGGTAGGGTGAGTGTCCTTCTTTTCTGTTCTAGTATAACTGCATAAGCTGAGCTCTCGGGTATGCTGTGTCATCTGTATATTCATTGATTGTATGATAATGTATGGAATGGATGTGGGGATATGGATTTAGGATGGATATGGGATAGAAGATGGGGATAGGATGTGGGGGTATAGATATGGGATGGAATCAAGATGGTTATGGGGTGGATATGATGGATAGGGGATGGGATTGCTATGAGATGGGGTTGTAGTGGTTATGGGGCCATAGGGGCTATGGGGCCAGAATGCTGTAGTGACATCTGTCTGCAAAGTTCCCCCTGCAGTGTGAGATGTGGAAAAGGCATCTCCTCCTTGGGATGGGACTGCCCCAAAGAAGCCGTTGGGGGGGCTGCAGCCGTATGTCTCAGTTTGGAGAGCTGGGAGCTGGCCAAAGGGGCAAGAAGGACATGAATGCTTCTGTAGGGAAATAACTGTCATAAGGTTTGGTGGGCAGGAAGCTTCTGTTTCTCTAAGTGGACGAGAAGAGAACAAACCGATCCCATTGAGACTGGGGAAGGGACTGGAGCTTGGCTGCTGTGGTGCTGTGGGGCAATGAACCAGGAACGGAGCTGGGATGGACTTGCTGTTGATGGTTGTTGTGGCCCAAGTGCAGGACCCGGCCTTTTGTCCTGTTGAACCTCATCCCGTTGGCTCAGCCCAGCCATCCAGCCTGTCCAGATCCCTCTGCAGGGCCTTGCTGCCCCTGGGCAGATCCACGCTTCCAGCCAACTTGGTGTCACTGGAACTCTTCAAGCAGATTTTGCAGCTGTTCCATTTTCAACGATAACAGCAGCTCAGTGGATTACACCCATTGATCTCTTCCTGTAAATCCTGTATTTTATGCTTTGGTTTTCCCCTCTCCTGGCAGGCAGGTTTCAGACAAACTTCCATCCAACATTTGGCGGATTAGACCTCTATCTTTTCCATCCCGTTGAACCTCCAGCATCAGCCACCTGCTTTCCTACCTCTTCCTGCTTATGCCAGTAGTCCTAAGCTAAAACCTCAGGGAACACAGGCTTTGTTTGGACATCACGTTTTTGTAAGCATTGGGCGACTTTGCTCATCATCCTGCCACCCTGCTAGTTTGGCATGGCAGGAAATGGCAAATCTGTTTTGCTCAGTTCTGTTTAGCAGTAGTTTAAGGAATAGGTGAAAAATTAAGCAGGGACCTGATGACAGATTTGCAGATGACAAGATTCACACTCGCTCACTGACGGGACATCCCGTATCAAACCATGAGAGTGCAGATACTCTTACGTGTGAACACACACGCAACCACGCAAAAGTGTGGACAAGTGAACTATCTCAGCACCTACTGCTGTGAAACGAATGCGTGTCGTTAAAACAGGTAAGGAAGGAAGGAGGTGGATGGAAGAAGAGCAAGCTGGCTTCTGCTTACAATTTGCCTCCACCTGTTTACAGCAAATACAACAGGCCGCCATTCCTCCTCAGGTCGTAATCCAGGCTGACTCCAGTGGGCTGACTTTGCCCTGCCCTCCATTGGCGGACTCGAGGATTTGGCAGTACCTGGGAGGCATCCCTACCAGAGGAGATGCCCATCACAACCTCCACCACCTCTCTGGGCAACCCGTCCCGGTGCTCCCCCACCCTTACCATAACAAAGGTTTTCCACATGCCTGCATGGCACTTCCCGAGTTCAAGTTCTAGGCCGCTGCTCGCTGTCCCACCGCTGCACACCACCGAGAAGAGCCTGGCTTCATCCATGTTCTTCCCACCTGCCCTCAGGTACTGGTCAATGTTCACACTCGCTAAGAATCTCTAACTGCAGGGTCTGAGATGATGGAGATCTGCCGGGTGCTTTTCCATACTGGCCCCCTTGGATGGCCAAACCTGGTTCTTTCCCCCAGCTGCACAAACCTGAGCACTTGCTGAACTCACACATTCCAAACTACCCCCATGGGCCGTGATTTGTGTCCAGATGCACCAGGCTGCCAGGAGACGACCGACTCCAGGATTGGCCCTGGGCAATGGGACACGAGGCAGAAGGCAGGGACAATCAGGGCATCCCCTAATGCCCTTATTCACTGCCGTTTGCTACCCAGGCGCAGGCAAGGGCGAGGTACAGAAGGAGAACCTTCACGTACTGGTCCTCCACCTTTTGTCCAAGTGCACCAAGCACTGGGAGGCCTGGCTGAAGGGGAGAACGTGGGGCGTGGGAGTTGCACCGCCACAGCTGATACAGGCACTCCAGCCGTTAGCTAAGGACTGCCCCAGCATGGAGAAACCTCTCCAGCATGGAGAATGATGGCTGAAATATAAACACAGGGAGGCTGACCTTCCCACAAACCCGCCAAGTCAAGCTCCGTGTGCTTTCCTTTTTGTTGGTAGATCTGCAGTTTCATCAGTTTTCCTCCAGTTTTCCAGGACCTTGGCTAAGGACATCCCCCTCCTACACCAGATCTATTTCCCATTTTTAGCGTGCTTCCAAGCCTGAATTTAGGAGTGGAAACTGAAGGCTCGCTGGTTAGCACCTCCCATCCCCACAGTCCCAATGAACTCACCCACTGCTGGCAGCCAGACGCTTTGGGGCAGGGCTCTGTTGACCAGCACCTTATCTCCAGATGGAGCTTGAGTGACTCTACTCATTTTTGTAAAGTTCATTCAGAGAGCATGCTTTTGAAAGAAAAGTGGAAAACTGCTGGCCCAGGCAAGCTGTCAGTTCTGATGGTGTCATCAAGCCCCTTCCCTGCAGGATGATCACAGAATTTGCCATGTGTGTATTTAAGCTCTGTTCCATCCTCCTCCGTGCTCTGCTTCTTAGGGCTGATGTACTGGACTCCCACGGTGCTGCTAACAATCTCAGTTTTGCAAGTCTTATGTTTCTTAGGGAAATGTCATGGAATGGATTATCCGCCATGTTCCGCTCTGCAGGTGCTCCGCTTCCTTCAACAAGCGGCACTTTTGATAAGTCACCTGTAAATATTCCACACAATCTATCCCAAGTTTACAGTCACTCACTCACCACAATATTTAGAAGCAGTTGAGGAAGTCACATGCAGTCTTCTTATGAGAATTAGAGCTCAAGGAGCTCAAGGGCTGCTCACTATGGAATAAGATGACCGACATAGAATTTGGCAAGACAGCAGACCCACAGAAGAGAAATCCCACAGTTTTGGGAAGGATGAGTCCCCTGGGTGCCATCTGTGTCTGCCCACCCATAAAGAGGCTCTGTGAGAAAGGCACTGGTGGGCAACTTGTAAAAATGACAAGCAGTGCTCTGTGGCAGTGATTAAATCTGACACCAAGATAAGCTGTGCCCGTGGGAGCACAGAAGGAGAGATCTTGCTATTATCTTTTACTTGGAACTCATCAGGCCATGCCTGCATTACAGCATCCAGTTTCAAGGCCTGCAAAAAGAGAGAAAAAGTATAGAAAAATAGGAGTGAAGTCAATGAAACTCCCAGGACTGGAACACTTGCCCTGGAAGGAGAGGTCTTAGGAGCAGGCTTTGACCAGCACGAGGCAAGGAGACAGAAAGAGAGAAAGAGAGGACTTTCACAGTACTGTATGGTGACGAGGTGAGAGACACTGGCCATAAGTTGAAAAAGTGTAGTTTCTAAGAGGTATCAGGAAAAAATGTGTTTCCCTGAGAGGACAGTGAAGGAAGGATTAGAAAAGATTACATAGTAAAGCTGTGGCACCTATCTGAATACGATTGTGCTTTCTGATGAAATGCTGATCTTCTGAGAGCTCAGGAAGGAAAGGAAGGAAGGAAACATCCCATGAACTCGTCAAAGGCCGAGGCCGTCTTTCAGAGCCTGTTTTGTATTTAGGTTTTACTTTCCCTTGTGGTGTGTCGCAGTGTTTTCAGAAATGTCCCTTTTAACTCTGACAGAGACTTGGTTGGTGCTTGCAAATTCTTTAAATAATAGTGAGAATGAAAGGTAAAGTTCAGATTACTTTGTAAATAACTGTAGGAAAATTGAATATGGAAGACAAGAGCTCAGTCTTGTTTCCAGGTATCAAAGCTTTTGCCGCATTTGGTATCTTCAGGAATAGTTTCTCAGAGCCCACTTCCACCCGCAGCACCGATTTTATGCCTGTGAAAGCCTGCTGAGTTCCAGTGAGCAGGTATTTCTTACACCTAGCTTAAAGCATAGCAGAGAATCCAATTGTAATTTCTTGCACAGAACGCATACATGTCCTCATTGCAGAGCTCCTATCGTTGTTCCCCAGCTCTGGGTGGTTTCATGTCCAATGAGATATTTCTTTTTTGTATCTCTTACACACTCCCTCATATTAATCTTGTAACAGAAACGACCAGGACCTCTTTGCACTTGACCTCTCTCTATCAATTTAACTACTTTGCAGTGTCTCTTCCAATAAGTTGTATTTTGTTGCTCATTCGGCATCTGAGTGAAGTAATTATCATCTTGTTTTCACATTGACAACTACGAGCTACGTGAAAAAGGCCTGCAAGTCAGTACGTGGATAGGTTATAATGAGGAGAAGGGACTCCATGGGGACATCTTTTCCAGCATCCCTTCTCTTGACAAAGCCTCCCTTACCCATCCCTGCTGCTTGGTGTGAGCAATTTTCTTTGAACCTCACTTTGTGGACTTCTGAAGTTCTGAGTTAGTTAATGACTTAATTTCCAGCATATGAGCAATATGCAATCTGTCACGTCACATCAGGCCTACAGAAATTAGTCCAGCACGAATGTTCTGATACCGTGATCTCTATAAGAGGAATATTTTTAAAGGATAACAGACATTCGGTAATACAAAATCTTACAGTTTTTTGTGCATCAGCCTGAGGAGAATTTAACACTGCTGGGAAATGCATCAAATACCTTCTCAGTTCAGAGCTATTTGTAGCATTTTTTGATTCAACGGTACTTCAGTTTCTCCACTGAATGTTTTCCTGCTGAAACATGAGAAGAGTGATTTGCTGTTGTTTTTTTCATCTGCACAGATCCCAAAAATCCACCTCTGCTTTCCCTCCCCTCCCCATCTCCTCCCCCCCCTTCTTCTCTCAATAATTATTTCATTTATTTCTGAATCGGATTCAGGCATCATTCTGTGATAACACAAACTCCATTTTAAAGAAATAAACACACCTGAGTTTCCGGTGGCTTTGCAATATGATCAGATGCTTCATCTCAGCATCTCCTTAAGTCACAGAGATCTCTGGAATGGCATAACAGATAAGGAAGTAGATGTAAGTATAAGAACAGTTGCTAATTACTCACAAGTAACTCCTGTTGTAAACATGGAACTGTTAAAAATAGAATAAAAACATGTGAATAAATTCTGAAATGCGACAACTGCATTTTTCCTTCTCTCTACCTTCTCCATAACTCCAAACAGGGAGTTGTACGTTCAGAAGAAGTCCTGACCGGGCTGCGAAAAAAGCCCCTTCCCTCGAAGGAAAGCTGGAGGGTGATGTCTCACGTTCCCAGCTGCGGAAAAGCACTGTGCGCTCACGGGTCGAAAGCGGCACTCGCGGTGAACCGCTCCGGAGCTCTGAGATCAGCAGCTGAGTGCAGAGTTCTCACTCAGTACAGACAGACACGGACCTGCTGGGGTGCGTCCATAAAAGGGCCACAGAAATATGCCCAGAGATGGAACACTGCTCTTACTAGGACAGGCTGAGAGAGCTGGGGAATGGAGAAGAGAAGGCTCTGGGGACACCTGAGAGCATCTCAGGGGGGCTATAAGAAAGGAGAGGACAGACTCTTTAGTAGGTTCTGCTGTGACAGGATTGGTCACAGGGAAATGGTTTCAAACTCAAGGAGGGGAGATTAAATTGGAAATGAGGAAGAAGTTGTTCACAGTAAGGGTGGTGAGGCACTGGCACAGACCAGAGGTGCTGGATGCCCCATCCCTGGAGACATTCTAGATCAGGCTGGACAGGGCTCTGAGCACCTGGTGGAGCTGCAGGTGCCCCTGTTCACTGCAGAGGAGTTGGACCAGATGACCTTTGAGGGTTCCTTCCATCTCAAACCATTCTGTGGTTCCATAGAGCCATGCAGGGTGTTTCACTGCTCACTGTGCACGATGCTCCCATGTGTGCTGCTCTCTGAGCAGCCCTTCTGCTGCAGGAGGCTGACACCGAGTGCTGCTGTCCCCACAGCTGGCCCACGCCTGCAGTGCTGGATGACACAGGGTGCAGCCATGAAAGGCATGAGTCCTGTCCCATGCTCTCAGCCAAACCGTTTGCTGCTGTGCTTTGCGGGTCCTCCCACAGCCCAGCACTGAGCAGGAGCCCTCCTTCTCCTCTGGGGCTGCCAGCACGACCATCTCTGCCTGTTTGACATTGCATGGAGTGGTGAGCAATGCCCTGGCCTACCAGCTGTTACGTCTGTTCCAAATGTACTCTGAAAACACCTTGGGAAATGCTTTGTACTCGCACACGCAGAGCCCAGTGCAGCACTTCCCCTCTGCTGCCTTGGTCCCACAGAGCTGGGTGCCTGTAGAGCCAGGGTTTGGACAGCAGGCTGTTTGTGCAAGGCAGTGCTCTCCCTCTCTACAGGCATCATCCTGCCTGAGTGCTCACCAGCAAAACACTGGGGCAGGAGCGAGGGAAAGCCGTGTTTTGTCCCCCAACAGCTGCCTGACACAGAGGCAATTAGCCGGGCACTAATCGGGTTAGGGCTCAAGGGTGTTCTGTGGGCAGCAGGGAGCGAGGTGCCCGCCTGCCCTCCGAGCTGAGAACAGCGTGGGCAGCAGGGAGCTCTGCCTCCCGCTATTCCTCTGCGCGCGTGCTGAAGTTTCCCCATCCCTTCTTTGCCCCCCACCTGCTGCTCCTCTGGGGAATAGAGAACCTGGCTGCCTTAGGCGGACCTGAGGGACGTCTATTGAAATGCGTTGCCCCATTAGCGCTTCGTTTTTATTAATTCGTCCTGGAAAGCGTTTACGGCCTCTTCCTAATTCTTCCTCTCAGGGAAAATACGGAAAAAATAGAACTCCACGAACAATTAGTAAAAGCGACAGCAGTGCCGTTAGGGGGATGTATTTGGGGGCGGGGGGAGAGATGTTCCAGGCAGGAACGTGCGAGCCTGGGGACGGCAAAGTCCCTCAAAGCGCAGGAGCGGTGCTCGACGCGCACCCATAGAAGCAGCGCGGAGGCAGCGCGCCGCTCGCCGCCCGTCACCGTCGCTCGGCGTCACACCGCACCGCGAGCGCTGCGGGGCCGGGAGGGCAGCGGTGCCGGGCGGATCCCCGCAGCGCTCCGCTCCCAGCGGGACGCGCCGCGCGGGCCCTCCCGCCGCGCCGGGCTCTCAATGCGCCGCAGACCCGCGGCGCTCCGCCGCTTTCCGCCCTGACTTCGGGGCCTCGCACCGCGCTAAGCGACGGCGGTGCCTTTGCGCTGCCCCCATCCACCACCTCCGCCCTCTGCTGCGTTCGGGAGGCGCCTCTCCAGCACTCGGAGGCGTCCGTGCGGGGACACTTCGCTCTCAGCACGCGGCCACGCGCACCCCACACGCCCGCCTCCGACAGCCGCTTTCCACGAGCACGGCGGACGCACGGCGGTCTCACGCGCGCACCTCCCCGCGAACTTCCCAAAGCCGGTGCGGCCCCCGCTGCTGTGCTTTTTCCCTTCCCCTCTCAGCAGATGTGGACCGGCACGGGCCGGGACGGTGGGGCCGCCTCCCGCCGCTCCTCCGGCGGTGCCGACGCCGCTGGAGCTCGGCGCTCCGGTCTGCTCCCTGCGGCCGCCCCGAGGGCTGCCGTGGCGCGGGCAGGTGGGTGCGCGGCCGGGCGGGCGGGGAAGTTGGAGCGGGAGCCCCGGTGGCGCCAGGGGAGGCCGGCTCCGGAGCCCCGAGGAAGTTGCGGGGTGCCGCGGTGCGGAGATTTGGAGGCTCCGCCGGGCGCGTCTCGGGGCTTTACGTAACGGCGGCGGGGCCGGGAGCGGTCGAGCGGCTCAGCCCGTCCCGCGCTGCGCGCCGCACTTCGCCGCCCATCAGCGCTTCCCATCCCCGGCAGCGGCGGGCGAAGAGCCGCTCCGCTCCGCGCTCCCCCCGGGTTCCCTTCCGGTTCCCCCCGGTTGCTCGGCGCACTGCGGGGATGCGGGGCTGCAGCTCCGCGGAGCCGGGCGGTGTCGCTGCACACCGGGCACGCGCCGAGCTCCCTAACCTCGGAGCAGCCGCTGCTCTGCACAAACCCAGCTTTGAATTGGCTGGCCGGGAAAACTTGTCCTGCTGCAGGAACGGGGTGCAGAGCTGGGGCAGCTGTGTGCTCGTGGGCGCGTAGGGATGGAATGCTGCTTCTGCGTTAGATGTGAAAAAGGGGGAATTGATCTGAAGAAGCAGAGCACAGTGTTTTTGTATTTTGTAACTTGTCCTTAGAAATAGTTGCTGTGAAAAGGCAGAAATAATGTATTGTTAGTAACGTGCTTTAGAAATACAGCTGCTGAATTGTGTGATTAATTAAGCTTGCAAAACTGCAATAGTTTTTAAATGATGCAAATAGTATAGGTATGGTATTATGGGCTAGAAAGCATACTGAGGGCTGTTCTGTTTGGATAAGAGACCCTCAGCAAAAGAGAAACAGACTTAACAAACATCAAAGGAGCCAGGGCCTCTACACAAGGTTGGCTTGCCTGGCTCTGTGGGTAGGCTGGGATGCAACAGGCAGGCATCAAGGCATCCCCCTTGTCCTCCTTCCAAGCTCATCTCTATGCAGGGACGAGCAGAAGTCCAGAAACTACGACCGAGTGTTGAGTGAGCAAGTGTGAGAAGTCACTCATAAGCGATGTGTGCTCAGCTGCAACAGCTGATGTTCATCCAGTATCCGTAGGTTCAGTTGAGTGTCCGGAAGATTGTGAACCTGAAGCACTCAGCCAATGAGGAACCAGGGGAGAAAGAGATCAGCATGGAATAATAGGGCATAAAGGATGTAAGGCTGTTTTCGGGGCGCTCTCCTGCCTGCAGGAGGCCTGGCCTTGCAATTGCAAAGAAAATCTGCTTTATCAGAAATACCGTCCTGATAAATTATTTGGGTATTTCCAACAAGGGCAAAGACAGGGATAGCCTTGGGGTGGTTGGTGGCAGAAGGATGTGCAAAGGATTGAGTTAATTGAAAAGCTGGCTTGATAGGGTTGTCCTGATGTGACAACAGAGGTGTCACAGAGGTGAGCATGTTTAATCCTGGAGTCTCTTCTCGTGGGTGCTGGAGCACACAGAGGTGGAGGTCAGCATGCAAGGCATTCTGAGGGCTGCGGACTGAGGGGCGTCTGAAGATGCGTTCTGGTGCCACAGATGGTGGTGACTGTACAGCTCTGGGGTTAGGAGAGGAAGAGTGGCTGCAATGCAGTATTCTGGGAGGCTGCACTGTCAGGACAGTCAGTTCTCAGCTCCAGTGACCCCAGGAAGCTGAAAGCATTGATGTAGGTGACAACTGCTGAGCTGCAGTCTGAGCTCAGTCTGTCAGCAACTAAAGAGCCAAATCAGTGACTGAAGGCATACTGTAGATATCCCAGAAGAAAGTTCTCCCCTTTGTCAGTTCTCAAGTCCACGGAAAGGGAACAAAATGCCTGCTCCAGGTAATTCACTGAAAGAGAGTAGAAAACAAGCAATACAGTTTCCACAATCACAGTTCGGTTAAGAAATATGTGAATATTTATCCTCAGAAGTACTTAAATATGTACTAATTAAAAAAAAAAAAAAAAAAGCCGAACGGATGAAGTGATGATTTCTAACCTTACAGACATTATCTGCCTCATTTTCTTCCTTAAAAAACAATTGGGAGGGGACAAAAAGGCCAGCTACAACTTATACACCAAAGAAAACACAAAACGTTTCCAGTATCTTCCTTAAGAAAGAAGTTGGAAACTGGATGTAGGCTTCAACATCTGGGAAGCCTCTGTTGAAGGAGCAAAGGGCTCGTTCATCTAATAAGAGCCATGGTTTCAGGACAGCAGCTACTGCCATTCCTTTCCATCCAAAGCTGTCGTTTTACTTTCACTGCACCTGTTTCATGCAGCCACCCATTCGTTCTGCAGTGCACTGAACGATGCAAAGAATTCAAATCAAGGGAAACAATCCAATCTTCTTAATTTCCTGATGTGAAATCTTTCCCAGTATCTTGGAATAGCACTGATCACCGATTGTGCACCAATTTTCTGGAGTTCAGAAAGTTAAAGTACAAAGGCAAAAACTTCTCTGGTGGCAGAAGTTTAATTGCAGTGCCATCTGCTGAGACTGACATCTCGAGGGAAGCAGCATCAATGCTTTCTCAGATGTACCCATGAACACCACACAGCTGTGATCTACCTGTCCACGGATCTGTAACGGCAGAAGTAGAACGTTTATAGCTAACTACACCAGAAAAGAAATGCTTGGCACTGCAGCGTAGCAGCCTTTCAAGGGACAGCTGAAAAGTCTACCAGCTTTAGAGGACAGTGATATTCTAGAACCAGTTGAAATGCACTACTTATTTCACTTGACAGAAGAGGAAGTGCTGTATCCTTATGTGCAATAAAGATCTTGGCTACAGCTGTAGCACCAGATTGAAACAATTACTGTCACCTCTGTTCTCCTTTATCACACAGAATCACAGAATTGTAGGGGTTGGAAGGGACCTCCAGAGATCATCGAGTCCAACCCCCTGCCAAAGCAGTTCCCTATAGCAGGTCGCACAGGTCGGCATCCAGGCAGGTCTTGAACATCTCCAGAGAAGGAGACTCCACCACCTCCCTGGCAGCCTGTTCCAGTGCTCCGTCACCTCACTGTAAAGAAGTTCTTGCGCACATTTGTGCGGAACTTCCTATGCTGCAGTTTCCAGCCATTTCCCCTTGTCCTGTCTCCACTCACCACTGAAAAGAGTCTGGCCTCGCCATTCTGCCCCCCACACCTTAGATATTTATAGACCTGGATCAGGTCCCCTCTCAGTCTTCTTTTCTCAAGGCTGAACAGACCCAGTTCACTCAGCCTTTCCTCATAGCAGAGATGCTCCAGGCCCTTCACCATCTTCGTGGCCCTCCGCTGGACTCTTTCCAAGAGATCCTTGTCTTTTTTGTACTGGGGAGCCCAGAACTGGACACAGTACTCCAGATGAGGCCTCACCAGGGCAGAGTAGAGGGGGAGGATTACCTCCTTCGACCTGCTGGACACGCTTTTTTAATGCACCCCAGGACGCCATTGGCCTTTTTGGCCACAAGGGCACACTGCTGGCTCATGGCAACCTGTCGTCCCCCAGGACACCCAGGTCCCTTTCCGCAGGGCTCCCCTCCAGCAGCTCATCCCCCAACCTGTACTGGTGCATGCAATTATTCCTCCCCAGATGCAAGACTCTACACTTGCTTTTGTTAAACCTCATCTGGTTTTTTTCTGCCCAGCTCTCCAGCCTGTCCAGGTCTTGCTGAATGGCAGCACAGCCTTCAGGCGTGTCAGCCAATCCTCCCAACTTCGTATCATCAGCAAACTCGCTGAGGGTGGCCATTATCCCCTCATCAAGGTCACTGATGAAGATGTTGAACAAGACCGGACCCAGCACCGACCCCTGAGGAACACCGCTGGTTACAGGCCTCCAACCGGACTCTGCACCACCAACAACCCTCTGTGCTCTGCCAGTCAGCCAGTTCTCAACCCACCTCACTGTCCACTCATCTATCCCATACTTCCTCAGCTTTGTTATAAGGATGTCGTGGGGGATCTCTCTGATTGGCTGGCCATCTCTCTGATTAAAATACATTGTATTAAAATGGCCACTTAAATGACCACATGAAATGAATAACAGCAAGGTTCGTTTTGGTTTCAGTGCATTTGGCTGTACAAGGAGGTATCATCCAGGTGAAACTCCCTTCACTAGGAAAGCATCACGGACACAATGGTATCATGGGAACTGCTGGGCTTTGTCCAGGTACACGCCTGGAAAAAAATAACAATGAAAGAAAACTAAAAGGAAAATGAAAAGGTCAAAAGTAATCGTAGAATCATAATAGAAAGAGTCAGTAGAACCCAGAGCTTACCTCATGTGTCTATTGTAAGCACACCCACTGTTGACAGAAACCTCACTGGCATAAAGGGACTTGTAAAGAAGAGCGCTGGTTTGGATTGGCTCTTTGCACAGCGGCTGGAAGAACTGTGCACATCTCCATTACTTCTCATGCCTGTGAAAGTCATTGTCTCGACATCGTTGCTGCCACTGCTGGTTCTGTATTGAACATGAGAACACATGAAACTCCCATTTACTCGGTTCCCCTAAGGATTAAATGTGAAATGGCAAATGGTTCAATCATGTATCACAATAGAATCTGTACAGAGGATACTACACCCTAGCCCACAAGCCTAACTTTAACCCAAACCCTGCCCTAAACATAACCCTAACCCTAACTCTAAACCTTACTCTAAGCCTAGCCACAACATTAATCTTAAACCTAATTCCAAACCCTAACCCTAAGCTCAACCCTAAATCTTACCATAAGTTTAACCCTCAATCAAACCCAATCCCTAACCCTAACACTACCCAAAATTAACCCCAAACTCTAACCCTAACCCTAACTCTAATGCAAACCTGAAACCTTGCTCTAAACCTTTCTGCAAATACTAACCCTCACACTAATATTAACCCAACCTGAACATCAACCCTAACCCTGACCCAGTCCCTAACCCAAAACAAACACTAACCCTAATCCTAACCTTAATCCTAACCCCAGCTGTATCCTAACCCTAAATGTAAACCTAGCACTGAACCTAACCCTAACCCTTACCCTCAAACTTAACCGAACCCTAACCCCAAGCATAACTCTAAAACTCAACACTAGCACCAAACTCTAACACTAACCCTAACCTAAGCTTTCACTGCCCCAAACCTAAAACTAACTCTAACCCTAACCAAGTCCAGCAAGCCCCCTTCTTCTCCATTTGTGGCCCAGCAAGCCCCCTTTCTTCTAGTTCAGGACCCAGCAAGCACCTTCTTGTTGCTTTGAGGCGCAGCACACCCACTTCTTTCTGGGTATGGACCAGCAAGCCCCTTCCTTCTGGGTTTGAGTCCAGCAAGCCCCCTTCCTTCTGGTTTGTTGCCCAGCACTCCCCCTTTCTTCTGGGTATGGTCTTACAAGCCCTCTTCCTTCTGGGCTTAGGAGCAGCAAAACCCTTCTCTATTCATTCCAGCCCAGCAAGGACCTTTCCTTCCGGCTTTGGGCCCAGCAATCCTTATTCCTTCTGGCGTTTGACCTTTCCAGCCTCTCTTCTTCACTGTTTCAGTAGAGCAAGTCCAGTTCTTTCTGGCTTTGAGCTGAGCAAGCCTTCTGCCATCGGGGTTTCTTCCTGGTGAGCCCCCTTCCTTCTCAGTTTCTGCACAGCAAGAATCTCCCTGATGGATTTGCTGCCCAGCAGGCTGCTTTCCTGCTCCATTCTGCCTCAGGAAGCCCCGTTCCTTCTGGCTGTCTGCCCAGCCCGCCACGTTCCTTCTGTGTTTTAGTCCAGCCAGTCCCTTCTTTCTGGTTTCTGGCCCAGGACAACCCCTTTCTTCTGGGTATGGAGCAGCAAGCCCCCTTTCTTCTGGCTTTGGGCACAGGAAGGCCCACGTGTACAAAGGGACTGTAAAAAGCCCAAGCAAGCAGATAAAAATGCTTGTGCTGTTCCAACTGGACCTCGTGCCCGGAGCAGGAGGGGGCCACACCGGGCGAGAGAGCGCGGATCTCAACACCCTGTTGCTGCAAGGCCCTGTGATCTGCTGGGAAACGGGAAGAAGAGCGCGATACCACACACCGTGACAGCAAATATGGGCCTGAACTGGTTGGCCACTGCCTGGCCAGCTCACTCAGATCAGCCACCAGCAGCAGCGCAGGAGTGCATTTGCAATAGATGATCAGGATCGTTCACATCTGAGCATCAGACACAGCACAGCACAGCGTACACTATCAAGAACTTGAACAAACATGATGTGTGAAGGGCCCAGGACTGCCACAGAGCCCAGGGAGGCTGATGGTTGCACCCTGCCAGCGAGGGGTGGACGGAACCTCGCGAGGCAGAGCTGTGCAGCCTCAAGTTAGGGATTGTTCCCAGCTCTCTGAGCAGCAGGGCTGTGCCTGTGGGCAGCGGCACGTGGAAAAGCAAAACTAAATCAAGACAAAACAAACACACTTGAACTGAATTACAGTTTCAAGGAATCGCTGTTGACTACCAGCAGCTGAACCCATGTCACAGCCCAAAATCACAACAGTGTTACAAAAGAAGGCAGGCTGCCTGGGTGCTTTTCCACCCCGCTCAAGCCTTCACATAACGGAGGGGATACAGGTTTTAAGAACGGAGCCTTTATTCATGACACTGGAAAGATGTTTGAAAGCATCTGGTTTTCCATAAGGAGGAAAGGAAATCTGGCTTGCTACGATGCATTGATATAAAAATTGTGCCTCTAATACAAAAAAAAGGTATGCATACTTGTCATGGTTTATGTTTTTGTTTTTTGTTTTTGGATTTCAGTATTCCACATCAAAACATCATGTAGTGTACGGGGCATTAAAGTGTCACTGCCCCAATCCCAGTACCTATCCCTGTACATTACAGCAGTCACGGGATCTGACCCTTCCGGGTGGGGGGGCGCTCTCTTGCTGCCTGGCAGTGGGTGCTGGAGGTGCTTTCCTCCAAGCTTTTCAGGTTTGAATCGGTCCCGGGAACTCTCTCTCTCATCTTGTCTGATTTATTAATCTCAATTTCAATTAAATTGTATATATTGTGTTATTTTGTATTCTGATATTATAGTAAAATAAGTTTTCCTCCATAGATTGTTGCCGCTGCTCTTTTCCTCCCTTCCTTCTTTCCCATTTTTTTTGAGGGACTGGGGTGGGGGGGAGGGCAGAGGCCTGTCGCCCCTGTCACGGACATAGATTGATCTGGTCAACTCCGTGACAGATTTTTGGCGCCCAACGTGGGGCTCGCTGCTTTTTAGCTTTTAGAACGAATCTTTTTTTCTCTCTGCTCTTAGAGAGCTTCGTTAGGGAGTTATCAGTAGTTCAGGTTTCTGTGCTGGGAAACCTGACCTTGAAAGATTAGGCGTACTGCCAGTGTTCTGGGATATTTGTAAACTTTGAGCACTACTTCGTCTGGGTAGTGCCTTTTTTTCTTTTTTTTTCCCTCCTCTTGTTAGCTTCAATTCATTAACCCCTTTTTAGCAGGCACCACTGATGAACCCACTCGTTATTGTGGGGGTGCTGGGTAAAGGATTAAAAGCAATGGTGTTAGTCACAACCTACTGGCCAATAATCCAGCTCATAATTATGTGTTGTGGAATTGTAACCATATATAGGTACCTAATGACACTGATGGAGACACCTATGTTTTACCTATTTGCAATGTCGTATGATTTGAACTTTGACATCTACATCCCAGAAGGAATGGCTAATTTCACAAACAATTACATCCCAAATGGAATAGCTAATTTTACAAACAACACGATGTTCAGACCAGTCTCCGGGTTTTCTTCTCAGTTTGTCAAACGTTTTTTGAATCCTGAATTAATTCTCATGTTGGTGTGCGTGTGCATGTCATCAATTTTCCTGAATGTATTCCTATGCATTCGTAATAAGGGGAAGGAGTCTTCTCCAAAACTAGAGAATGATGACTGGCAGGGAATATGGAGAGGTTTAGGAAAGGTCTTAGAAGCATGGGGACCCGCAGTGTCATGGGATTTTACTCTTGAACACCTGTGGGATCCTGAGAAACTAAGCCAGTATTTGAGTCAGGGACTATGCGGCTTACATAAATCTAAGGAGGTACAACTTGTTTGGGGTTTGGCTTGTGCTTACCGTGCCCTATATAATACCATTCTGGAGAGAGAGAGTTTCCGAGCTGAGGTGCAAGCCAAAGGGGAAAATCCCCAAGTCAAATCTAATCAATCACAGGAGACACCAGTAACAATACCAGTTGCTCCTGTGGAGGGCAAGAAATGGAAACGAGTGTCTTCGCGTCTTGAACGAAAAAGAGAAGAAGAGGAGGAGGAGGTGGAGGAAGATCCAGGCGAGGGGCCCTCCTCAGAACCACCACCATCGCGAAAGGCAAAAGGGAAAACTAAGAGATGTGCAGAAGAGAGTGATGAAGAGGAAGTCTCTATTACTACTCGCCGGCCTCTAAAGATGACTGAAATCCAAGGTTCAAGAAAGGAGTTTACACGGCGCCCGAATGAAACTCTTGTTTCCTGGTTGGTTCGCTGTTGGGACAGTGGGGCCCATAGCTTGTCTCTGGATGGTAATGAAGCTCGCCAACTAGGCGCCATTGCCAGAGATCCAGCTATTGATAGAGGAATTAGTCGATGTTCGGATGAGGCTGCCTCCCTCTGGGAATGAGTGTTAACAGCCGTGAAGGAAAAGTATCCCTTCAAAAATGGCTTGAAGATTGCGATGAAAAAATGGGATACAGTTGAAAAGGGGATCCAGTATTTGAGGGAAATAGGCGTAGTGGAAATGTTGTATGACCCTAACTTTGTTCCTAA
Source organism: Tympanuchus pallidicinctus (assembly GCF_026119805.1). NCBI lineage: Eukaryota > Metazoa > Chordata > Aves > Galliformes > Phasianidae > Tympanuchus > Tympanuchus pallidicinctus. The sequence goes on along the minus strand of NW_026294789.1, from coordinate 129,892 downwards.
CCACCCACAACAAAACCGCGACCCTGAAAAGGTGAGGACAACGCCTGAGATATGGCAGAAAATCGTGACAACAGCGCCGGACAAATATGCCTCTACACTGATGTCAGCGTGTGACAGATTCAACGAACAACAGAGAACGCCCTTAGTTTATGAATTAATTGTTACGCTCCAAAACTACGAATAATTGCTGTCCCCAATTCATGCTGCCGTGGTGGCTGCTATATCAAAAATGACGGAGCAAGTGTCTCAACTGATTAACTGTGACAAACCTGTAGCAGTATCAGAAATGCTTGATGAAGATCAGGATAATCACATGAGTCTAGCGAAGGATGTGAAGGAGGTGAAGGAGATGATGAAATTTTTGCGAGCCCACCTAACTAAAGATGTTGAACCTTCCTTCTCACGTGCACCATCAAAGATCTCAGCTGTTAGAAGCAAACGCTCTCCGGCTCAAGTAAGGGGTAATACACCGCGAATTGCCTTATGGTATTACCTACGTGACCATGGAGAAGACATGGGGAAGTGGCACAGTCAACCTACTCCTGTACTACAAGCCTGGGTGAAAGAATTACAAAGCAGATCAACCACCAGTGCAGTTGCTCCAGTTACCACAGGTAATGAATAGAGGGGCCCTGCCCTCAGTCAGGGGGGGGAAAGGGATAATAGAGTATATTGGACTGTGTGGATTCGATGGCCTGGCACATCAGAACCACTGAAATATAAGGCCCTGGTGGACACTGGTGCACAGTGCACTCTGATGCCCTCGAGTCACCAAGGGACAGAATCAATCCATATTTCTGGAGTGACGGGGGGCTCTCAAGAATTGACTGTGTTGGAGGCCGAGATAAGCCTCACTGGTAAGGACTGGCAAAAACATCCTTTTGTGATGGGCCCAGGGGCTCCATGTATACTAGGTATTGATTATCTCAGAAGGGGGCATTTCAAGGATCCTAAGGGGTATCGATGGGCCTTTGGAATAGCTGCTGTGGACATAGACAACATTAAGCAGCTGTCTGTTTTGCCTGGCCTGTCAGAAGATCCATCTGTTGTGGGGCTGCTGCGAGTAAAAGAGCAACACGTACCGATTGCTACAAAAACGGTGCACAGGCGGCAGTACAGCACCAACAGGGATTCTTTGCTCCCCATTCATAAGTTAATTCGTCAACTAGAGAGCCAGGGAGTGATCAGCAAAACTCACTCACCTTTTAACAGCCCCATATGGCCAGTGCGTAAAGCCAGTGGAGAATGGAGGCTGACGGTGGACTACCGTGGCCTGAATGAAGTCACACCCCCACTGAGTGCTGCTGTGCCAGACATGTTAGAACTCCAGTATGAACTGGAGTCAAAAGCGGCCAAATGGTATGCCACCATTGACATTGCTAATGCCTTCTTTTCCATTCCTTTGGCCAAAGAATGTAAGCCACAGTTTGCTTTCACCTGGAGGGGCATTCAGTATACCTGGAACCGTTTGCCCCAGGGGTGGAAACACAGCCCGACCATTTGCCATGGGTTGATCCAAACTGTATTGGAACAGGGCAGTGCTCCTGAGCACCTGCAGTACATTGATGACATCATTGTGTGGGGCGATACAGCAGAAGAAGCCTTCACGAAAGGAGAGCAAATAATCCAAATTCTTCTGAGTGCTGGTTTTGCTATTAAGCGAAGCAAAGTGAAAGGACCTGCCCAGGAGATTCAGTTCCTAGGCATAAAGTGGCAAGATGGCCGTCGTCACATCCCGACAGATGTGATCGACAAAATCACTGCTATGTCTCCACCCACTAGCAAAAGAGAGACACAATCTTTTCTGGGTGCAGTGGGCTTTTGGAGAATGCACGTTCCAAACTACAGCCTCATTGTAAGCCCCCTTTATTATGTGACACGAATGAGAAATGAGTTTACATGGGGCCCTGAGCAGCAGCAGGCTTTTGAACAGATCAAACAGGAGATAGCCCGTGCCGTGGCCCTAGGGCCAGTACGGATGGGACAGGATATAAAGAACATCCTCTATACCGCTGCTGGAGAGAACAGCCCCACTTGGAGTTTGTGGCAAAGAGCCTCAGGAGAGACTCGAGGCCGACCCCTGGGATTCTGGAGTCGGGCGTACAGAGGGTCTGAAGAGCGCTACACTCCAACTGAGAAGGAGATCTTAGCCGCTTATGAGGGGGTTCGGGCTGCTTCCGAAGTAGTCGGTACTGAAACACAGCTCCTTCTGGCACCTCGACTGCCAATGCTGAACTGGATGTTTAAAGGAAAGGTTCCCTCCACCCATCATGCTACTGATGCCACATGGAGTAAGTGGATTGCACTGATTACACAACAAGCACGGATGGGGAACCTCAGCCGTTCAGGAATCCTAGAGGTCATCATGGATGATGGCTTGAAGGTAAAAAGTTTGGAACACCACCAGGAGAAGAAGTATCACGTGCTAAAGAAGCCCCACTATACAATGAACTACCAGAGAATGAAAAGAAATATGCCCTGTTCACAGATGGATCGTGTCGTATTGTGGGAAAGCATTGCAGATGGAAATCTGCTGTGTGGAGCCCCACACGACAAGTTGCTGAGGCCACTGAAGGGAAAAGAGAATCAAGCCAATTTGCAGAGGTAAAGGCTGTCCAACTGGCCTTAGATGTCGCTGAACGGGAGAGGTGGCCAATGCTCTATCTTTATACTGACTCATGGATGGTGGCAAATGCCTTATGGGGGTGGTTACAGCAGTGGGAGCAAAATAACTGGCAAAGAAGGGGTAAACCTATTTGGGCTGCTGAACTGTGGAAAGACATTGCTGCCCTAACAAAGACTATAGTTGTAAAGGTGCGTCATGTAGATGCTCATGTGCCCAAGAGTCGGGCTACTGAAGAACAGCAAAATAACCATCAAGTAGACTGAGCTGCCAAAATTGAGGTAGCTCAAATAGACCTGGACTGGCAGAACAAGGGTGAATTATTTCTGGCTCGGTGGGCCCATGAGACCTCAGGTCATCAAGAGAGAGATGCAACATACAAATGGGCTAGAGACCGAGGGGTGGACTTAACTATGGATGCCATTGCACAGGTTATTCATAACTGTGAAACATGTGCCATCATCAAACAAGCCAAGAAGATGAAACCTCTCTGGGAGGAAGGGCGATGGCAAAAGTACAAATATGGGGAGGCATGGCAGGTTGATTATATCACCTTGCCACGATCTCGCAATGGTAAGCATTATGTGCTTACTATGGTAGAGGCAACCACTGGGTGGCTCGAAACATATGCAGTACCCCATGCTACCGCCCAAAACACCAACTGGGTCTCGAGAAACAAGTCCTGTGGCGACATGGCACCCCAGAAAGGGTTGAGTCAGATAATGGGACTCATTTCAAAAATTCTCTTGTAAATACTTGGGCCAAAGATCATGGCATCGAGTGGATTTACCATATTCCCTATCATGCACCAGCCTCTGGTAAAACTGAACGATACAATGGATTGTTAAAAACGATGCTAAAAGCACTGGGTGGCGGAACATTAAAGCACTGGGAGAAGCATTTGGCAGAAGCCACCTGGTTAGTCAGTACCAGAGGATCTATCAATCGTGATGGTCCCAACCAATCCAGTTCCCTACATATCGTAGAGGGAGATAAAGTCCCTGTTGTACATGTAAAGAACATGTTAGGAAAGGCAGTTTGGGTTCTTCCAGCTTCTGGAAAGGGCAAACCTCTCCGTGGTACAGTTTTTGCCCAGGGACCAGGATCCACTTGGTGGGTAATGCAGAAGAATGGGGATGTTCAATGTGTACCACAAGGAAACTTGATGCCGGGGGAGTGCAGTTACTAATTCTATGTATATGTATATAGCTATGTATGCATTTTAATCATTTTTTGTTTGTTTGTATATATGTATATATATTTTAAGCATGATGTAACGATGTAGAATAAGGGGTGGAATGTCATGGTTCTATGTTTTTGTTTTTTGTCTTGCTTTTTTTTATGGTTTCAGTATTCCACATCAAAACATCATGTAGTGTACGGGGCATTAAAGTGTCACTGCCCCAATCCCAGTACCTATCCCTGTACATTACAGCAGTCACGGGATCTGACCCTTCTGGGTGGGGGGGCGCTCTCTTGCTGCCTGGCAGTGGGTGCTGGAGGTGCTTTCCTCCAAGCTTTTCAGGTTTGAATCGGTCCTGGGAACTCTCTCTCTCTCATCTTGTCTGATTTATTAATCTCAATTTCAATTAAATTGTATATATTGTGTTATTTTGTATTCTGATATTATAGTAAAATAAGTTTTCCTCCATAGATTGTTGCCACTGCTCTTTTCCTCCCTTCCTTCTTTCCCATTTTTTTTGTGGGACTGGGGTGGGGGGGAGGGCAGAGGCCTGCCACCCCTGTCACGGACATAGATTGATCTGGTCAACTCCGTGACCATACTTGAGAGCACAGTACCATCAAGAATTCCTAACTAACAGTATTTTTGACAGAATAGGGAGAACAAGCTCTCATGGACAGAACTTAATAGTACAAAACAATCACAAGCATCCTACAGTGAATTCTGACCATTTGTGAGCGCAGTTCCAGAAAAGGACACTCTTGAATTGTCGTTCACGCAGCGTTGGCTTCTACTCTGCTAGGTCTTAATCAAGCCTTGAAAGGGCTCCATACTCAAAGCACAACAGACCTGAGTTTGGGTGGCCTTGACCCTACTGCGAGAAAACTCCTGCAGTCAAAGTACAGTAGGATACAGAGATGCACAGAGATGCAGCAGGAGAATGCACAGAGATGCAGCAGGAGAATGCACCTGCTAAAAAGCAAATCCAACATGCACACCAATTTCTGATCTACCACAGAGTCCTGTCCTGGGAGGCACTGAAAAATGACAAAACTACCATTTCTATTCTCTGCTGCACAGCCATGCCAAACACTCACGCTGTTCTCTGCACACACGCTGCAGCCAAGGCCCCTGAGCAGAGCAAACGCTGCCTACAACACGTCGGGAGCTCCGCTTCCTGCTGCTGCCAAAGGCTGAAAGCTGGCTCTCAAAAGCCCACAAATCAAACAGCTGTCAAAGAGGAGCGATCAGACAGATGACAGCATGAACAAAATGAAGTCTCACATGCAGGCTGTGGCATTCCCATGAAGTCACAGCTCTCCAAGAATCAAACGTGATCCTCTCTAGAAGTGTTGGGAAAGCTTGAGGCATCGCTGCTGACAGCAGCCCTGCTGATTTTGGCTACTCTCACTACAGTCAAAAACTGGAAAAGCCCACTTTCAGGCAGGATCCATGCGGTGCTGCAGCCCACGTGGGTTTTTTCTCTCCGTGAAAAGACTTCACGTTAAGCTTACCTGACATAGGAAGTCACTAACTATCCTGTGAAACGTGGTACTCCTGAATCCACGAGCCTTTCTCCCCTGTGCACAGGGCCCTGAACTTTTCAGCCGTCCGAGGGACAATGTGTGAAAGCAGCTCCGTGGCTGTGTGTCCTGAAGGTTCATCGCTGGCAGAAACGTCAAAATACACAACAACAGGGCCGGTGTCCTTTGACAGCTCCGCTGCCAGAGAGAGCTGGCCCTTCTGCAGCTCTGACAAGCTTTGCTGGCATTCTTCAATCTCCTCTCGAAAGAATCAGCCAGTTCTTGAACTTCTAATCTGACCGCAACTCGCTCTACTTCCACTTCACCGTCTGAAAACAAACCCAAGAAGAGATTTCCTTAGCTCTACTCACTGCAGCCAGAGATCAGCAGCTTTTGTTCTGTAGGATCTCCAGGGTAAAACAAAGCCAAACAAACTGCAGGAGAGACTGAAAAGAACTGTAAAAACCACCCAACCGACTCACCAGCATCACCTGTAGCTGTCCAAATTCAAACAGTTTGATGTTTCAGAGGGCAATGAGTTCATTTCTGTGGCGATGACATGCTTTGCACACACCTCAGCAACTCGGTCCCTTCTTACGAGGGTCCTGGAATACTTCTGCTGTGTCCAGAAGAGGACCTTCAGCTCTCCAAGAGCTCCTTCCGCTGAGCAGCATCTCTGGCCCAGCTGTAAAGTTCTGCCCTCTCTTTGAAGACAATTCCTTCACATTCTTCTCCAGACTTTACCTCCACCTAAAACACAGCACAGTAATGCGTGATTTCCCCAGAAGCTGTTGTCACCTACAGCACTGTTACAATTCTGACATCAGATAATGCAAAATTATTCAGTGTTTTCCTTTCTTCAGTGGCTTTGTACCCTCAGCTCAACACTCATCATGCACTGAAGTGAATGAAAAGCCCTGCCTTCTCAAAATGGAAGAGTCCAACAAGTTCCAGCATTTGAAATTCATTTTAGCAATGCAACACTGCCTGCACCACGCTGCATAGGAAGTTGTTTGATTTTTAAGCTATCCAGTGTGCTGGCCGCAATTCCCCAGCGAAATTTCAGGTCTGCTGAATGATGTGCTAAGTGATAACGCAGCACTGTTAGCATCCCAGGTGCTCTCCTCTTAAAGACCGTTAAATAACTTCATACTGGCATCTGAGCAGAACAAGAAACAACTGAAAATAATAAACGGAGGCCTCACAGCTGCATGTCCTCCACGCTTTCTACGTGCGCATTACTGGCTTTTAACATTCTTCAATTGACACATCTTCCAAAGCTACAGAAAAACTTGGAAGAACTGCAGAAACGTGTGACAGACAAGCATTTCTTGTGGGAGAAGTGACACTGAAGGAGAAAAAGAGCAGGTAAGGCGAGAAAAAAACCCACAGAAGTCATACTGTGATGAAGAGATGAGGAAAGGCAGACAAGATATTGAAGAAAGAGGAAGACGACATTCTGCAGACTTCATCAGATTAGCTGTTCCAATTAAAGGACACTACCTACTGTTTATTGGTGCGCTGTCGGTCTTGCTTAATCATTACACTAACCTGCAATTAAGGTCTGTTCTTTACAGGAGGCCAAACTAGAAGATTACAGTCATTGCAAGCTTCTCATCCTATTAGGCACGCTAGGGTCAAACACGAAATCCAGACACGAACAAGTGTGTTAAGCCTTACAAAGCTACATAAGGCTACTTCCAGTTAAACTCATCTCTACTTGAGCTTGCAGTTCTTCTCCTTCCTAAAAAGCTGCATCACCACCTCCTGGTAAATCCTGTGATACGTGAGCAGTTTCTGTGCATTCTGCTTCTTTGCTGCTTGCAGCTGACTGCACAAATACTGCTGTTGTTCACTGGTTGCTGCAGTATGTAAATCTGTACAAGGAAGGAAGAATAAGTCAGCACGATTAATAAAACAGTAAGCAAATAAGCCATGAGAGCCTAACATTCAAACTACATTAAGTCTGGACACTAAGAATAACCGCTCCCTCCAATAAAGCCGCATTTCCCCCCTCCTCTCCCTCCCTCTCTCCCTCCCTCCCAGCAACTGATAAATTTCTCCATTTATAATTACAACTGCAGTACAGAGAAATCATGACTGAAAGTTCTCAGTCTCCAACTTTCCTACAGTTCCTATAGCTACTACTGCTTCAGAGCAGCTAAGTAACAGGGATTAAGGGAAGCGAACAACTGGGGAAAAAAACAAACAAGAACTCTTCATTACTCTTAAGACAAACTCAAGCTTGACTCGACAAGAGACTGAAGTGCCTTTGGAGCAGTGCGATTCCAAAACGAGCACCATTTCCCTTGGAAATTGCTCTGAAATCCCTTTACTCTTACATACCTGCTAGGAGGAATTCTACTAGCCAAAGCCGTTTCTACTTTAGGAGGCAAAGCTGTTTCCTCTCTCTCCCTGAGAAACCTGAGAAGCAGTAACACATTCCCTCTGCAGCTCAGGTTTGACTGGGGGGCCTGCTGCAAAGAACAAACATTAGTGGAAAACAGCTGATAAGACAGCTAAATACTGAGATTTCTGGCACGTACATTATAAAGCAACCTAACGATACTCAGAACATCTTGCATTCAGAGCTTTTGAAAAGGCATCCTTAGATAAAAAGACACTCATTCAGGATAACTAAGGAACTGTAAATCTGCCATGCTTTGGTTTTCTGCTGCTATCCAAGAACCTCCATGCAATAATGAAGATTTCAAACTTGCCACTGCCACTACAGACGCCAGCTTCCTTTGACATTTACTTATATTTCTGGTAGCCCAATATGTGCCACCTTTTATTACTATACAGACACTCATAGCCTCAGAAAGGGTGACTGGCCAAATGGAAGATGACAGGTTTTCTCAGTTGAAGTACTGTTAGAGTCTGTTGGTTCCAGTAGCACTATACTTTCCCCTTCCCTTTGAAACCTTGAATGTCAGCTTTGAAATTCAAGTCTCAGACCAGGAACAGGTCAGCATTTTCATACCGTTACAAGAATTAGTGATGGCCTTACACCAAACAAAACACAGCTACAAGGAAGAGCCATACGGGAATCATCTACAGAGGAAAAGCAAAACCAAGGACTGCAAAAGACAGTCAGAAACGGAAAGCTGTCTGCAGCAGCTGTACTACCGATGAGCTCTGAGCATGTGAAATTCCAGAAGATATGACACAGCGACTGAACAGAACTTATTTCACATCTCTTCTGGGAAGTACAAGAAAAACCAGGACAATCCAAGGCTGAAGCTAAAGATGTAAAGCTACCGGAAAGGAATGGAGGCAGAGCAGCAGGATGCCTCCGAGTTGAAGGGATGACTCGAGTTGAAGCTGAAGCACACGTGCTGCTCTCGTAGTGGCCAGTCAGAGCGAGGCCTGCGCACATCCACTGCCAGTTCTTCAAAAAAGGCAAGAAGGAAGACCCAGGCAATTATAGGCCAGTCAGCCTCACCTCTGTCCCTGGAAAGGTGATGGAACAGCTTGTACTGGATGTCATCTCCAGATAACTGGAAGAAGAGGAGGTTATCAGGAGTAGTCAGCACGGGTTCACAAGGGGGAAGTCGTGCTTGACCAACCTGGTAGCCTTCTATGATGTTGTCTCTGGCTGGGTGGATAGGGGGAGAGCAGTTGATGTAGTCTACCTTGATTTCAGCAAGGCATTTGATACTGTCCCCCACGACATCCTTATAACAAAGTTGAGGAAGTGTGGGATAGACGAGTGGACAGTGAGGTGGGTTGAGAACTGGCTGACTGGCAGAGCACAGAGGGTTGTTGTTGGTGGTGCAGAGTCCGGTTGGAGGCCTGTAACCAGCGGTGTTCCTCAGGGGTCTGTGCTGGGTCCAGTCTTGTTCAACATCTTCATCAATGACCTTGATGAGGGGATAATGGCCACCCTCAGCAAGTTTGCTGATGATACGAAGTTGGGAGGATTGGCTGACAGCCTGAAGGCCGTGCTGCCATTCAGCGAGACCTGGACAGGCTGGAGAGCTGGGCAGAAAAAAACCAGATGAAGTTTAACAAAAGCAAGTGTAGAGTCTTGCATCTGGGGAGGAATAATTGCATGCACCAGTACAGGTTGGGGGATGAGCTGCTGGAGGGGAGCCCTGCGGAAAGGGACCTGGGTGTCCTGGTGGATGACAGGTTGGCCATGAGCCAGCAGTGTGCCCTTGTGGCCAAAAAGGCCAATGGCATCCTGGGGTGCATTAAAAAGAGCGTGTCCAGCAGGTCGAAGGAGGTAATCCTCCCCCTCTACTCTGCCCTGGTGAGGCCTCATCTGGAGCACTGCATCCAGTTCTGGGCTCCCCAGTACAAAAAAGACAAGGATCTCTTGGAAAGAGTCCAGCGGAGGGCCACGAAGATGGTGAAGGGCCTGGAGCATCTCTGCTATGAGGAAAGGCTGAGTGAACTGGGTCTGTTCAGCCTTGAGAAAAGGAGACTGAGAGGGGACCTGATCCAGGTCTATAAATATCTGAGGTTTGGGGGACAGAATGGCGAGGCCAGACTGTTTTCAGTGGTGAGTGGAGACAGGACAAGGGGAAAACGGCTGGAAACTGCAGCATAGGAAGTTCCGCACAAACATGCGCAAGAACTTCTTTACAGTGAGGTGAGGAGCACTGGAACAGGCTGCCCAGGGAGGTGGTGGAGTCTCCTTCTCTGGAGATGTTCCAGACCTGCCTGGATGCCGACCTGTGTGACCTGCTATAGGGAACCTGCTTTGGCAGGGGGGTTGGACTCGATGATCTCTGGAGGTCCCTTCCAACCCCTACAATTCTGTGATTCTGTGATTCTGTGAGTTCAGCTCAAAAAAGGCACTCAGCACTTCACCCTGACATCTTAAACAGCGCCTCGCACAGATTCCAAAATCCTACCCGCAACTCCCTGTCTCACTGCAGACTAACGCTGAATCCTGCATAAGGCATGTTTCTGTTCTCACGTGCAAATAGCTACAACTCAGTATCACTCAAGCTGAAAGTCTAGGATTTGAAGATCACAGACCTGCACTGGAACTGAAAGAATCGACATCCTATTAAGACAGAAGAACTCAGACAATGACTAGCACTAATGAATGACTGACTAATGAGCAGCACAGCTGAATAAATTACTAGCTCAGTTAACGCTCACCTTCTTCCAGAATTTTAAACGAGAAGTTGGAGGGCCCATCTTGTGCTGGAGGAGCCAGCTTGGATGCCTCGCTCTCCCAAGGTTCCTGAGCTGCACTGCAGCTTTTGGCTGCTTCAGCCACTCCCGGTTTTTCCTGCTCTGCTTTCTAAGATGTTGAAATTCCATCAGTGCTCTTTCCTGGAGGATTAAAGCCGAATCCAAAGAGGGAACCGATGGCCGAGGTCTTGCCAGATGGGAATGTCTTTTCGTTACTGAAAACGCTCTTGACACATTCAGACCTAAATACAAACTTTGGAGCAGAAACCACAGTTTTTCTTGGCGTTTCAGAGGTGCTTAAAGCCTCTGAGGCCTCTACAGTGGCATCAGAACCATCACCACCATGGCTGAGGTCACTTTGTTCCCTGGTAGCTTCCTCCAGCACAGCTACAGAGTTTGCACCACAAGGAGACGCTTTGGCTGCGTTCGTACCAGAAACATGAGCTGTTATCCACGTGCCTTTCTCACAGGTGTGCTCACTCTTGTCCCTGTTTGCTGTTTCTTGAGATTGGAGTGTAACTCCACCACCTGAGGGCAGTTCATTTTTGTCTTTTCCATCCATGTTTGTCAAGTCTGCTGTACGCTCCTTGGGTGGATCATCTTAGTGCAATTTGTATTGGACTCCTCTATGCCAAATTTAAATCCACCTGGAGGCATCCACACTGAGAAGTTACATCTTCCCTCTGCAGGCTCCGCTTCAGCATCTGCCAGATTCTGAGAGGTACACGCTGGGGTTTTCCCATCGAGTTTAAAGGACAGTTCTTGAAGAGATACTGCTGAACGAGTTTTGTTTGCATTCTGCAGGGCAACACATTTTGGGGCAGTGGGTTCATTTCTCACTGAAGAGATGTTACAGTCCCACTGCCCTTCCTTTTTCGCAAAGGCGGATCCTAATTTGTCCTGTGCGGCACTGACACAGGACTCTGCAGGTTTTAAACCTGTGGGTGCAAACGCAGGTTTTGTAAAACAGCCTGGTTCAGGCAGAGGTGGATTTGCACTCGCCTGGGGCAGGCCGTAGTTGTAGCGATCATCACCTCCACGAGGAGAAAGGATTCCAGCAGACGGAGCATCAAAACACACAGGTGCACCACAGGTGCCTTGAGGAAGCACAGCAGCACAAGTGCTGTGCAGAGGCGGCGCGTGGATCGCTTGTTGCTGAGCACGTTTCGACGTGCTGAGGTGCAGCTCCGTTCACGCCACAGACAGGCGCCTAAAGAAAAACACACCGTTACTTCCTCGTGCAAAAGGAGAAAAAGGGATCAGGGGGCTGAAGCCCATGCAACGTGCACTCTTCATAGCAAGGTGCACCTTAAAATTAGATTTCAACTCTCATCAGTTTAAACTGAAATCATACGTTCAAAACTTGGATGGTATCTGAACACACAGACTGGAGAGAAGCGTAAGTGAACTGACTCATTTCCTTTAGTACCAAAACAGTCAAAACCAGCAAGTCCCCACACTATTTTGGGGAAAAGAACATCGCAGACAACGAGCAGAGGACATGTGCCAGCACGTTAAAAACATCCTTTGCTGGCTGTTTCTCCCAAACCCCACGTCCCAAAGATCAGCTGATAATGGAACTTTCTGCCTGTCTCCAGCAGACCTCAAGTGTAGTAAATGCTCTCTAGGGAACCGCAGTTATACCCAGCTGCACACAGAATCACAACCAGCTGTTCTCAACAAATCAGTAGAAATGGCTTGAGCAGATTCGTTTGTCCTCACCTCTGTTGGTGGTACACTGGTTGCAGCAGTTCTTCGAAGACACTGCGAGTCACAGCAGGTGACTGGCTACTGCAAACAGACAGGCCAGAGGTAGCAACTGAAAAGGAACACCAAGAAAAGGGTTTGCATCCAGTTTTCATTTCTGACTTGAATGAACTTTCCCCAGGGACCAGTTTTACTCATTCATCTCAGAACACTGCAGAAAGGTTTTAAGAAGTCTCACTGTTTAGCTAAGCGGTCAATTAAAAATCCAGCATCAACTTACCCTTCCAAGGAGCTTCACGAAGATGTTGTGCTCTCCCATAACCATCTGACACAGTATCTGCTCCACAGCTTTCAGCAGGCCAGCAATGAGATGGCATGCTTACACTGCAACTGTTACGTTTCATTTCCTGTGTTTCATTCTGTTAAAGACAGGGTTTCAATTAAGAGAATGGAAACGTATGAAACACAGGTATGCGGGGAAAACCCAAGGAATGATCCCTACGATCCTTTGCTATTTAAAAGCACGTTCAAGATCTGAGACAAAAAAAAAAAGAAGAGTAACTGCTATTAACTGCTGCAATAATCCACGATCTGCCCATGCTTTACAAAACCGAGACTGTGCCCTGAAGCTAGAAATAAACCCAGAACCAAGATGACAACAGCTAAGCTGAAGAAAGCACAACTTTCTGCACACACAATCCTCAGGATTACTTCCTATATCTGAGTACCAAATTAGAGTTTGTAGGCAACAAAGTTTCACTCTTGCCCTGAATTTAAGAGGATGTTTACAGCAGTTCTCTTCGCTGAATTAAGAGGTAGCCTGGCAAGTGAAGCTTAGTTCAGTGCTTGGGTGACAAAGTACTTACCAGAACAAAAAGATCAACTGTTCTGCATCCAGTATAGTGACAGAAGCTGTTTACCTTTAAAGCTTCCACTTGCTGACTCAGCTTTTGAAGTAAGGACTTGTGGTCTTCTGCCCACTGAAGGAGAGTCTGAGCAAAGAAAAAAAAAAAAAGCTTACTGAACTTGGATTTTCTTACACAAAAGGAACACTTCCCTAAAAGAGTAACCGGCTAATATAGCTGGTAGGTGTTAGTTGGTGAGAAAGAGAACTTCTTGGGTGATGGAACTGCATCTTCCACTTCCATGTGCGCAGCTCGTGAGATGTTTCTGGAGGCAAGACTTCCCTCCTCACCGTTCTCCCCAAGCTCCCGGATCACTGCCTTCAGCATTTCCGTCACAGCTCTAACAGATACCGGCAGCTAGAAATGGATTGGAAACGCAAGTCGTGATGGCAATTCTTCCTCAGAGCAAGAGACTGCGTCCTGATCTACGGCTGAACAGTGCACACGGCTTTCTGCAGAAACTCGGGGTGTTTTTGTTGTTGTTTTCCCCCAGGAAAGCCCCACATCTGTTAACATTAACTAAGAGGACCATTCACACAAGCATTAATTCTTTTACTTACTTGGGCAGCTACTGACGGGTCAGAGGAGCTTTCCTCAATGATCTTCATCAGGCAGTGCTGCCTTTCAACAACACAGGCTTTGCGTTCTTCTTGTTCCTCTGGTAGCACACCATCACTCTCAACCTCCTCTGCCTTTCTTTGACAAAGCTAAGTAGCAGCATATCGATCAGGAAGAATTGGTCAGAACGCAAGTGACAGAAAAGCATTCTGAGGTAATGCAATTTACAAACTTACAGTGCATAGGTTCCAGTACGAAACCGCATTGTTAACAGCTTCAAAGGCTAATAAAGCATCATCAGTTTTGCCTTCAGCTGCACCCAGCGTTGCAAAAGCCACACGTGCCTCTTCTTCACAGGCTGCAACCTGGAGGACCTACAACCAAAGCCACAGACAAGTCACACACAACACAGTGTGGACACCTGGAACAGTCGGTGTAAGACTGTAAGCATCTAATAAGTAGGCAGATAGGAGGAGGTTAAGACTATGCCTGGTTTCCCTGTATGACGGGAAAGCAGCTTTTCAGAAAGCTGGTACTAAGGCAGTTCAGTGTCCTCCAATCAGAGAGTTTTAAAACTCCGAGGAGTTCAACAGAAAGATACTACCAAATCTCTGCATTAGCAGCACAGTGACAAAAAAAATAAGACAACCACCACCCATCAACACACAAAGCCAACCAAAACAAAACACCAACCAACCATTCACATGCAAGCCCGCGACGTACAACCCCTCTTACTCTCCTCTTTGAATATCCGTCAGTACCTGGATGTCCACACTGTGGAAATGCTTGAAGAGAGGATCAGCAGGTTCAGGAATACTTCTGTGCTTTTTGATAGTTTTCAAGCTAAGCAGAATTTCCTTCCAGTAGCAGACGCTTCTTCCCATAGATTCTTTCTGGTCGCACGAGTTCAGGCTAACGCCCTGTTGAAGAAGAGAAATTCAAACTGTCACAGAAAATTCCAATAAAATGTCATTCTTACTTTTTCTTCTCTGATGCAGTTGTTTTCTCGAGAAGTTTCAAGAACTTTTCTCTGACACTTGGGACGTATTTCAGAAGATCTCTCTATAGTCACAGAAAGTAACACGGGGAGAAAACAACGTTGCTTTTACCTGTGCTGTTCAGAGTAGTGAGGTAGAGAGTACTTGTCAGGCAAGGTGATTGCTCCAGTCATGCCACCAAAATCAGCAGCACTTCTCAATACTACATTCTCATCTGATTTTATTTAGCCTGTTACGTTTGCAAATTAGAGAAAAACAGACGGTACTTATTTACAGACAATCTTAACTTACTGTTGCTTGCAGGCTTCTTGCCCAGTGTATAATTAAGGCAGGTGAAGGCCGTGTCTCTCCAGGGCTCACACAGTACTCCATCCATGCTGTACAAGAAGCTTCAGCTTGGCTGCCGAGTCTGGCCTGAATGTCGACAGAAACATTCCTCAGTTAGCATTCCCTCTTTTCCATCTGCTCACACGTCATTTGTTTGATGAACACAACAAGCAGCTTTAGTCCTAAGCCAGTTCTTTACAAATGCAATATCAGAAACGTAAAGCCCGTTTTTACAAAGCTCTTCACCATCTCACACCCCTGCAGCAAAAAACCTTGAACGTTCAAACAAAAGGAACTGGTTTTATGCAGCCCATGGCAATCAATTCAGAAGCCCTCTAGAAGGTTGCTTCCAATATTTCCAAACTGAAGAATTCCTACGTTGTTTTTTTCTGCATGAGAGTACACACAGCATCCCACCAGGACCTTTGCTTCTCAGTACAGTTCTGTTTGCACAGCAGCAACGGTAAGCAAGGAGGTTGATGTGTGCCAAGCTGAGTGCTGAACTTCTCTTGCAGTTCTAAGTTGCTAGTGAACACCATCCCGAGTAAAAAATCCTGCTTTGATAAAAACAAACCAACAGAAGGAATTAGGGACCAAAAAACCGGCATTTAAATGCATTTAACAACTTGGGAAGCTTGCTTACTTCAAGGAACAACAGGCAAACGGATTCAGGAGCATCTGCTTCCAGTCTCGATGTCTCGTGGGGTGAGTGAAAAAGTTGTTGTAACGATCTGCGCAGTGGGAATAACACTGACACAGAATTCCACTGCAAGCCAAGCCACGCGAGGTGCTGGAGACCACAGCTGTGCATCCAAACAGCACCTGTGCAACAACAAGGGTTGTGAGAAGCGAGGGTCTGCGTCCGAGTTAGGAAGACCTGCCTCTGATCAGAGCTGGGTTTCACTGCAAGAGGAGCGAGCTCTGAACGTTTCTCCCATCAAAGCACTTCCCACCAACCTCCTCTCACCTGAAAGACAAATTCTATCTTAACGTCCTGCAGACAAAAAGAAAAAGCCCAGTACGTGTCAGGATCAAACCGCTGCTTGCAATTCATACGCAGCCAAAATGCAGAACGTTTTATGGCGTGTTCCAAGACGCCAAGCGTGCTCTTTAACAAACCTTTAACTCTGACATTAGCTGCTCATAAGATTAAAGCAGAACTACGGAACATTTGTAATTACTAGTTTTATTACCACACTGGCTTTCGGTCACAGGCCAACATTTCCAGCACATCTTGCCCAGCACCATCTCCTCTTATTAGTTTTGACCTTGGCTTAGGAATCTGGCAAAGAAAGAATAGAATTGCTACAGCTTCTTGACAATAAAAAGCAAATCTCTTCATTTAGTCTTACAAGTTAGGAAACAAGCTTGTTTCTTCTCAGGAAAGGACACGAGATGAGTAACTGAACAATTGCAAACAGCTGTAAGAGCGCACAAGACAAAGCGATGTTCTGAGCGCAAGCACTTGTGCAAAAGGAAAACTGATTGTATTCCATAAAGCACAGAATTCAGCTTGATCAAGCTCTGCTGTCTATGCAATAAGCGTGTGAGAGCTACTCGGGTCATTCCCCTCCCTCCCGTATCAATAACCTTAATGTTAGTTAATGCAGCTGCATTATAGAGAAGGGAACAGCCTACAGGAAATACACTCGTTAGCCCTTCAGAGTCATTGCACTGCTGACAAGTGAAACAGCTGAGATTCACACCACTTGAAATCTTTCGAACAAGTACGGAAGGGTAAGATTTGGCGAGGAGACAGCCTTAAAAACAGCAGCTAGTTTTTGGAACGCAGGCGTTCAATGCGTGCACAGCGAGAGCACTCAACTGCAACCACTGCAGGCACAAACTGAACAGGGACTTACATGGAAACCGTTCAGGTAACACCAGGCTGCGAGTTCACACGCATCTCTCCATCGTGCCGCGCTGCTCTGGGCTGTTTCCAGCAGGAAAGTTCCAGCACGCACGTAGAAGCGTCCCGCTCCGCACAGCGCCGGCATCGCGACCGCCGCCTGGAGCGCGACGTCAAGGCGCCCGCGGAGCCGCTCGTCTCCAGCGAGTTCCCCAGCGCCATCGCCGGGCCGCGCCGCCCGCCCGGACGCCCCGCTCCCCCACCTGCCGGCGGCCGCCAGCCCGCGCTCGCCGCTCTCCAGGAAGGCCCGCACGGAGCGAAGCGGGGCCGGGGCGGCGCAGGCTCGGCCTCGCTGAGGTCCCCCACGTCCCCGCAGCTGCGGCCCCGGAAGCGGAGCGGGCGCACGACGACAGGCATCACCGAGGGCAGCCGGGCGAAGCCGCGCGGTGAGGACGCGATGACCGAGCGCAAAGGACCCCGCCCGGACTGCCCGCCCCGTTCGGCGGACTGACCAATGGGAGAGGCGAGGGGGAGGGACCGAGCGCGGGCGCCCCGCCAACGGCGGCTGCCGACGAGAGGCCGCCGCGATGGCGATGGGGCCGGCGGGATGGCGGAGCCGCGAGGCTCCGCGCGGAGAAAGCGGCGCTCCGCCGCCCCGTGCCTCGGGGACGCCGGGCGGTCAGGGGAAGGCACCGCCGCCGGCCCCGTCCGTCCCCCGTCGGAATCCAGCTGTTCTCGGAGGCGGAACCGAGCCGTCCTCCGTCGTTGCGGCGAGGCGCCGTCCCCGCTGAGTGACGTCATCAGCCCCGCGACCCGAGCAGGGGGCGGCCGTGCGGAGCAGCCGGGCCTCCGAGAGCCGCCTCGGCTTCTGCAGGTGGCTGTTCGGGGGGCACCGGGGCGGGGGCCGGGGTTCAGGTGCTGCAGGGGCCGCGTGCCGCTCTGCGTTGGCCTCGTGACGTCGCTGTGGTGCTCGGGGTTCCGCTCGGCGGGGGCGGCTGCCCTGCGTCTCCCCGCCTCCCCCACCCCGTGCGTTTCACTGCCCTCCTCCCCTCCCCCTGCCACGGATCGCCCACAAACCCCCCCGTCCCTCTGTGTGACCCCCGGGGTTGCGCCTCCCTCCCCCTTTTTCCCCCTTCCGTTTCCCCCGTTCTGATCCCTGTAGTTCTCTTCCAGCCCTCCCCTCTGCGCCTCCCGCATTCTGACCCCCAGGGTCCACCTATCTGTCCCCCCGCCCTCCCGATCTCTCCCCTGTCCCCTGTTCTGATCTCTAATGTCTCTCCACCCCGTCACGAGTCTCCCCATTCTGTGCCCTAGAGTCCCCCCACTTTCCCAGTCCCTTCTATCTGACCCCCAGAATCCCTTCTCCTCCTCCCGGGTACCCCCACTCCATTTCCCCCATTCTGATCCTTAGAGTCACCCCCCATTACCTTCTCTTTGACCCCCAGGGTCCCGTGTCCTCCTTGCTCTCCCCACCTTCTGACCCCTTTTTCTGACCTCTAGAGTCCCCTGTACCCCCTGTGTGCTTCTCCCTGACCCCTGGAGTCAGTTCCCCCATTTTGACATCCATTCCCCCCCAACCGGACTCCTTTTCTGCCCAATAGAAGCCCCCCACAACCCCTGGCTCTCTCCTCCCACCCCTTCCTCCCTCCAGCCCCAGATGCGCTTTCTGCCTTGCAGAGGCTCTGTTCACCCTTTTCCCTTCCACAACCCACTAAATTCCCCTCCAACTCTTTTTCAACCCCATAGGCACCCCACTCCCCTCTTCTCCCCCAAATACTCCCCTGAGGTCTACCCCAGACACCCACCCCATAGAAGCCCCCCACAACCTCCTCGCCACTCCTAGACCCCCTTTCCTCCCTGTAGAGACCCCACTCCTTTTCTTTTCCCCCTCACAGTCCTCCATCCACTCCCAGACCTGCCCTTTCTGCCCTACAAAAACCCCTTTTCCCCCTTTCAACTAACTCCTCCAGTTGCCCTCCACAATATTCCCCTCCACAATGTAACCCTCCACCCCCAAACCCTCCTTTCCACTCACAGAAGCCTCTTTCTCCTTGTTTCCCCCTCACAATCTCCTCCCCACCCCCAGGTCCCCTTTCCACATCACAGGGCTTCTAGCCCACCACAATCCCCCAGTTTCCCTCTTCCACCCTTTCTCCACCTCCAGACCCTCTTTCCACCTCACAGAAGCCCCACTCACACCTTTCCCCCCCGTAGATTCCCCACAACCCCCTATCCACCCCCAGACTTTCTTTCCACCTCTAGAAGCCTCGCTAGCCCCTTTTCTCCCTCCCGCAACCTCCCCTATCCACCCCTGGAGTCATGCAGAAGAATCTGCAGATGTCCTCGAGGGGTTTGGGGCATGCGGGGGTGTTCCCAGCTGGGTCCAGGGGGATCCTTGGGTTCATCCTGAAGGGTCTGAAGATGTCCCAGTGGGGTCTTGATGTCCAGGGGGTCTCCAGGATGCTCCCGGGGATCCCTTGAAGGATCTGGAAACTCCGAGGATGGGCTCAGGAGCTCTGAGGAGCCTCTAGGATGATCTGGAGATGTCCCACCAGGAGCCCCTATGGCCCCATAACCACTACAGCCTCATCTCATAGCCATCCCATATCCTTATCCCACACCTTTATCCCATCCCATATCCATCGTATCCACCCCATAGCCATCTCAAACCCATCTCGTATCCATCCCTCCACACCTCGTCCCCATCCCCCACCCCATTCCCATCCCAAATCCATGTCCCCACAGATCCTGATTGCAAACAGGGCTCCCCAGTGGCTGCGGGTCTGGCTGGTGGCAAAGTGCTGGGGCAGGTGGTGATGCACCTTTCTCCATCGCTGAGCTCACGTGGCCATGAGTAGGCCCACTGCCTCGCTTATTGCCTTGTCTGTTAAGCTTCTCTCCTGGCTACAGACGCTGCTAGTAAATACTATTGCTCGTGTTATGTTGTCATAGGCAATAAAATAAGCCTGTCCCAAAGACATTGGTGTCTTTGTTCTCCCTGTTGAGCCCATGGATTGGCACAACAGCATCAGCACGCGATGGGCACGAAACTTGGACATCAGCAACGGGACTTGAAAGGCCAGCATCAGGACCGTCTCTTTTGGAGAGAGACTGAGAGACTGGGGCTCGTTGAGCCCGGAGAGCAGAAGGCTGTGGGGAGACCACGTGGCTGCCTTTCAGCACACGAGGCCTCACAGATCACCCAGTTCCAACCCCCTGCTGCAGCCAACAGCGAGATCAGGCTCCAGGTCAGGTTGCACAGGGTGCCATCCAGCCTGGACCTGAACACCCCTCAGGACGGGGTGCGCACAGCGTCTCTGGGCAGCTGTGCCAGCAGCTCACCAGCCTCAGCCTGTGTGACACGTGGCAGGTTCTCGTGCCGTTTGCCGAGTAAAGCACAGCGATGGTCGATATTTCAACCTCACCTGGTGTGCGTGTGCCTGTGAACGCACAGGTTTCTGTTTATTAGACAGATGTGAAACAGTTGCTCTTACAGAACCATTAAAGTTAGGCTTGCGTTCCTGCGTACCGTAATTCAGTAAGCTGAGCGGAACTGCTCCTGGAAGAGGAGCTGCCCTCTCCGTGCCAGTGACCTAACAGAGCTCCAGGTGACACGGGCTGATGTCACAATGCCTAACAGAGCTCCAGGTGACACGGGCTGATGTCACAATGCCATGCGCTGCATCACAAGCAGATCTTCCCCAGGGCAGCGGCAGGGCCGGCACTTCCCTGCAGGGCCTGGGCGCTGCTGCAGCACTGCTCAGGGGCTCTGTCCTTCTGCGACCAGGAGTCGATTCTGGGGCAGCCAGGCTGCTCTGGGTGACCCTCGCTGACGCGTGGAGGAGCAGGGGCGCTTTGCAGAGAATTGTTGGTTGGTTGAGGAGCCTTGTTGGCGGAGGGCATCCTTAGTTCTGAACTGAGGCTGTCGGCAAGCCACATGGAAGGCTGCTGGACTGTGAGCGTCAGCTCGAAGCTGGCCTACTCGTTCCTAACGCTGCTGGAACTCTCTGCTGAAGGTAAGGCTGTCCGGACCCCCTTCCCAAGGCATCGCGCGGGGCTGCTGGTTGTCCAAAGCCGCAGCTCCTGCTCTCTGCGCTTGGCTGGACGTGGCTGGGGGCTGCTGCGAGAGCCCTGCCCAAGGATCCCGCTGGGCTCTGGGGACCACGTGGCAGCCAGGTCCCGAGAGCAGAGCTGCCCAGAGCCCCCAGTTCCTTTAGGCATGCTCGGTCCCCTGTGATAGGGCAGTCCGAGGCCAGGTTTCCCTGGCAGACGGTGTTTCCGTAGGTTGCAGCTCTGGGAGGAAAGGCATCCCGTGTCCCAGAGGCTTCCTATGTCCCCGTTTCCCCCTGGGGCTCCAAATAAGGCTGAAATCGGAGCAAAGCCCAGCTCCGGTAGCCATGGTGGTGCTTTTCTGGGGTGTGTGCGTGTACCTGCACCGATCGCTGTCTGTGTGAGGAGCTTGCCAAGCAGCTGTGAAGAGGCTGGCCTGGAGCCTGACTTGTCTTTTCTTTCCTTTGCAGAGATTGTGGCGGTCTGGGACGCTGTGTCTGACTACATCTTGGAACAGATGAAGCTGGGCAAGGTGGGCTGGTGTGCTGGTGACCCTCGCCCTGGAGAGGGGTTCAGTCCTGCCGAGAGTGTGGGCCCCGCAGAGCAATCCCTCCCTGAGCACCACACTGAGCAGCACGCTGAGCCCAAGCCAGGTGCCCAGAGCGGCTTGTTGGCCAACTGGGAGGGAAAGCCAAGGCCAGAGCTGCTCTGAGCAAATGTTTGGCACACGCAGGGGCTTCGCTCTGCCCTAGTCAGAATGGGGAGAACAAAGGGAGAAATGGGTGGGGGGTTTTTCTGGCCCTGTGCCGAAGATAATCCTTGGGATCAGTCCCAGGCTTCAGCCCTGTGCTGTCCATGCCCAGGCTCTTCTCTAGCCGAGGGATGTTGGGAAATACTGTGCGGAGGTGACTGTCTTGCAGGGAGCACAGACTTTTCCAAAGCTTTCCAGAGAGCCCCATCTCACCCCGCTGTCCGTCAGGAGTGGGGAGGGCGGAGAGCAGTGGCCCCACGCTCCTGATGTTCATGGCTTTTGCCCCCCCCCTAAAGTACACGCTCGTCAGCCTTTCTGTCTTTTCCCTATGCAGGGAGTCCTGATTCCGGGACTCGGGGTCTTTGCTGGGGTCCGAGAGCAATTCCACAGCAAAGAAGAGGCGCGTTCCGTTCTAAGGCCTGTCTTCCAGCTGGACATCGGGGTGCTGTGGCTGCAGGAACTCCAGTCTCCCAACGACATCATCCCTGGTGAGAAGGCAGCAGCCACCTTCCCCTTCCCGCCCCACGTCCGGCCAGCTGTGTTCTCCCTGCTCTTTGGAAACGGCCGGGAGCAGCAGAGAAGTGTCTGCAAAGCTCGGGGTGCAGCGCGAGTTCCTCCAGGAGGAACCGCAGCCCAAGAGCTGTTTCTCCAAAGGACCTTTTCTGTGGGATTTGGTTATGAATGCTGCATGGGCTGGCTGTGGCAGTGAGGATGTGCCTTCTCCTTGCAGACGATGTCAAGATTGAGCCGCTCAACTACCGGCAGCTCTCGCGAGCCTGCGGCGTCCCGCTGCACTTGGTGCTGCGCTGCGTGCGGGAGAGCGTGCTCCTGTACTGTCACCTCCTGAGGAGCAGGGAGCCCGTCCTGTTCGTGTTCAAGAACCTCGGCGTTATGACCTGCCAAGACGACTTCCTCCTCATGAGGTTCTTCTGCAGCTGCATTGAAACGCTGGAGAGCAATGCCACCGTCCTCGCACTGATCCACACCGTAAGTTGAGGAGGTTGTGAGGTGCACTGTCGGATCACCGCTAGCCAGCCTGGACGTGGCAGGCCAGTCCAATGCCTTTCCCCACACTTGCCCCCACGGCTTTCTCCACTGGCAAAGAGATTTCCTGGATCTCTGCCCATGCAGAAAGCCTGGCAGTGCTCTTGCGCGGCCTCGCTATTTTGCCATCCTGCTCCTTCAGAGCAGAACAAAGCTCTGATGTTCACGGAGGAGGCTTTGGTGGAGAGCTGCTTTCTCTTGGCATGGGAGCCAGGCTTGCTTCCTGTCAACAAGAGCCATGAAAAAATGTCCTTGGCAAGCCTCCAGCAGGTCTGTGTCCCTTTGCAGAGATTCTGGACGGACGATTCTGCTGACTTCGGGCCAGAGACCGTTGCCCATGGCATCCGCGTGTTCCCGAGGTGAGTGCATTTCCTCTGCAGCACTTAGCTGGCCAGCAGACAGGCTTCCTTCCACCTCCTCCTTTGGGTCGTGCCCTGCTGGGTCTCCGTGCTCAGCCTCCAGTCAGGGAGAAATGCTGGAAAGTCTGGCTCCTGGTTCTCCACTGCTGCCTTTTGGCTTTTTGGGGAATCAGGGTTCTGTTACTGGTGTCCAAGCTGTCTCGATTCTCCTCAGAGAGAACGGACTGCACGTGCAGAGGAATTTGGGCTACGTGTGCTGGTTTGGCATGGCCAGGAAGGAAAAGGGTGCCACGCTCTGCAGAGCACAGGGATAAATACCACCAACCAGCTGCGTGGGGCAGGAGGTCATCCTTCTTCAAGGATTGTCACTCTCTGTTTCCAGGTTTCAGCTCACCGTGGAAAAGAGCAGAGCAGAGGCCGCCGCAGAAGAAAAAGCTGCCATAGAGCGGAAGATGAGTAAAGGTGAGGAGCGGGTCCCAGCTGTAGGGAGGGGTGTCCTGTCCCATGCCGGGTGACCGGATCCAGGTTCACGTGCCGTGCCCGTGGGGCTGCTCTGAAGAACTTCTTTCTCTCTTGGTTCCAGGGGTCTCTGCCTGCAGTCTGCTGCAGAGGCGGAAGACACTTCCCCCCTCCATGCTGCTGCAGCGCAAGCCGAGCTCAAGGCAGCAAGATGTGGCGAAGGAGCCTTCTGCCAGGTGAGGGCCTTGGGCGAAAAGAAGGAGATGCGTGCGCTCGTGTAGGAGCGGCCTCCCCTTCGGAGCTGCCAGCTCTCGGCACCCACAAAGGCTCCTGACACACGTGTGTCCTGGGGGGGCTGTTCTCTCCGGGGCGGCAAGCGCGCAGCACGATCGCCTGAGGCAGACACACAGCTTCATGTTCCACCCTGGCCCCAGTCCCTGGGAGAGCTGAGTGCCGATCCCTACCGATGGCAGAAGCTCTTCTCCCTTCAGGGGTCTCTCCGCTCTGCACCGGAGCCCATCTTGATGGCTGTGGGAGCACGGGGGAAATCGAGGTGCCCCGGGCTCCTGCAGACTCCTCTTGTGTCTGTTTGCAGCGCGCTCCCGCCGTGTGCAGGCAGCTCCCGCGGGACGAAGAAAGCGGGACAGAAGGAAACATCTGCTGCCCAGACCAGCGCTGCACTCCCTGCCACCGAGGAGTCTAAGAGAGTGCTGCAGGTACCGGCTCTGCCTTGCTGCAGGGACTGTGCTGCTTGAGACTGCACCAATCATAGGATGGTAGAATCCTAGGAAAGTTTGGGTAGGGAGGGGCCATTCAGACCGCCTGGTTCCAATCCCCTGCTGCAGGCAGGGACACCTGTCTCCAGACCGGGTTGCTCTAAGCCCGACCAGCCTGGCCTTGAGTGCTTCCGCAGGGAGGGAAGCAAAAGCCTCTGTGTGTGCAGTGATCTGGAGCACAGCCCTTCGGGTGCCACCGTTTCACATTTCTGTCCGCTCCTTCACCTCCTCTTTGGTAGATGGAGGGTGCTGCACACTTTCCCCGTCTCTTCTTGCCTCCTGGCCTGCCACCTGCCACAGCACTCTGATTTTGAGCAGGGGCCGTGAGAGAGGAGCCACGTTTGCCACGAGTTGCGGATCCTGGCCTGCCTTTGGGGCCCCTGGTCCTTCAGGGGCAAAGCAGTGCTCACAGGCCGGCAGAGGCGAGGAGCGGGAGCGGGGAGCTGAAGGAAGGCCCCAGGGGCAGAGGCTGATCCTGTATGCTGCTGTGTCTCTGCAGGAGCTCCGCAAAGAGTCTGCGCTGTGGAAAGCAGACCACACGTGGCCCATGCACCAACAACAAATAGAGCGAGCACAGGCAGAAATGGCGGCATGGGAAGGCTGGAGCGCAGGGGAGGACCAGCATCCGCCCCAGGTACCGTCAAGGATCGACCCTGCTGGCAACAGCCACTGAGCCAGGGTGCGAGCTCAGCAGGGCGCAGGGGGTGGGAGCGGGACGGGCGCCGTGCAGCATGGCAGGGGCTGGCCCGCTCCTCCCGGGAGGAGAGCTTGGCACAGCCCCGCAGGGAGAAGGGAAGGGCAGCGGGAGCCATGGGCCAGCAGGGCTGAGTCTCCTGCTTGCCGGGGCCTGCTGCAGGGCCCTTGGCAGAGGGCCTCTGGGGAACAGCCCTGTGCTCCCAGCCGCTTTGCTGACAGCGTCTCCTCTTTGGCAGCTGCTGGCCAGGGAGAGCGTGCGTGTTCCGCATCCTCCAGCCCAGCCCAGGAGACAGCAAGTGCGAAGGAGATGGAGGAAGGATGAGGGTCTGCTGCCGGGAAGTATAATGGGGACGGCAACCAAGCTGACACTGCATGCTGAGTGAGTGTGTGTGGGCTCTGCCGGCTGCCTGAGGCTCTCGGGCAGCTGTGACTGCAGCTCAGGGACAGGAACGGCCCGGGCCAAAAACTGCTGGTGGGGTGCAAGGCTGGGGACACCGGGGGGCAGCAGGGGGTGCGGGGCCGGGTGAGGGCAGAGGCAGGGGCGGCTCAGCGGAGCCCGAGGGATGACTTTCTCCTCCTGTTGCAGCCTCCTTTCCCCACGAGCGGCTCAGGTGCTCCGAAGGTTGGAGCCGCACCTCCGTCAGCAAGAGGCTTTTGCCGGCACAGCGGAAAGAAACCGGCAGAAGCTGGAGCAGAAGCGGCACCTCCTCCGGTGAGCTCCGTAGGCAGCAGATCCCGAGAGCTGGGCTGCAGCCCGGCCTGCACCACTTGCCTGCGCGCAGCCCTAACGCTCCGTGCTCTTCTCGCCTCCCTAGGGCTGAATGCTCGCACGGCTCCAGAGGGGAAGGTGCAGCCATCGGTGGTGACCGCGGTGGAGCTCTCAACACGGGGGCTGGGAAGCCGTCCAGATTTCCACCTGTGAATGGAAGATCGTAGAAAACCAAAGACTCGTAGAACGGCCTGGGTTGAAAAGGGTCTCGAAGATCACCGCGACCGGGCTGCCCAGAGCCACATCCAGCGTGCCCTCGGATGCCCGCAGGGATGGGGCGTCCCCCAGCTCTCGGCAAGCTGTTCCAGCACGTCACCACCCTCCGTGTGAAGAACGCCTGCTGACATCTAACCAAATTCTGCCCCCCTTTCACAGTTTAAAACGATTCCCCCTTGTCCTGTCACCATCCGGCCTCGTCAACGGCCGTTCCCCCTCTACAGCCTCCCTTCAAGAACTGGAAGGCCGCAGTGAGGTCTCCCCGGAGCCTTCTCCTCACCAAGCTAAACAAGCCCGGTTCTCTCCACCTTTCTTGACAGGAGAGGTGCTCCAGGCCTCTGATCACCATAGGGGCCCTCCTCTGCACTTCATCCAAGAGCTCTGCGTCTTTCTTGTACCGGGGACCTCAGTTTTGGATGCACTATTCCCAATAAAAATGAATTGGCTTTATTTCCACTCAGTCTGCTGATGTCGTGTCTGTCGCCATCAACTGACGTGAGGAAGCTGGAGCCGTGTTTTGAGAGAGCAGTTTGGGTGGCAACGAGAGCCGCTGCCAAGGCCCGGCAGGACCATGCTCTGCAAGAGCGGGTGCCCAGGACGGCAGCCATCTCTGCCAGCCGTGCACGTTTCCTGTGCACAAGTCGTGCATCCCCTCGTATCCCCATCACTCCCTTCTGGCAACACAAACAGAAACGCTGTGGCAGAATTCTCTTGTGCCCAGCACCCAGACTCTGTTGAGCTGAATTCAGCCCGTGTGACACGAGAAAGGTTCTCGTGCCAGGGAAGGGAAGGGGGCAGGGGGGAGATGGTGTAATGGAAGAGAAGGGAAAGGGGGGAGGACAGCACGAGGGAACGTAAGGGGACCGGGGGGAAACACCCCAAGGGTGGGGAGGGGAAGGGAAGGGAAGGGAAGGGAAGGGAAGGGAAGGGAAGGGAAGGGAAGGGGAAGGGAAGGGAAGGGAAGGGAAGGGGAAGGGGAAGGGGAAGGGGAAGGGGAAGGGGAAGGGGAAGGGAAGGGGAAGGGGAAGGGGAAGGGGAAGGGGAAGGGGAAGGGGAAGGGGAAGGGGAAGGGGAAGGGGAAGGGAAGGGGAAGGGGAAGGGGAGGGAAGGGGAAGGGGAAGGGGAAGGGGAAGGGGAAGGGGAAGGGGAAGGGGAAGGGGAAGGGGAAGGGGAAGGGGAAGGGGAAGGGGAAGGGGAAGGGGAAGGGGAAGGGGAAGGGGAAGGGAAGGGGAAGGGGAAGGGGAAGGGAAGGGAAGGGAAGGGAAGGGAAGGGAAGGGAAGGGAAGGGAAGGGAAGGGAAGGGAAGGGAAGGGAAGGGAAGGGAAGGGAAGGGAAGGGAAGGGAAGGGAAGGGAAGGGAAGGGAAGGGAAGGGAAGGGAAGGGAAGGGAAGGGAAGGGAAGGGAAGGGAAGGGAAGGGAAGGGAAGGAAGGAAAGGAAAGGAAAGGAAAGGAAAGGAAAGGAAAGGAAAGGAAAGGAAAGGAAAGGAAAGGAAAGGAAAGGAAAGGAAAGGAAAGGAAAGGAAAGGAAAGGAAAGGAAAGGAAAGCGGGGGGAGACGCTGCAAGGTAACGGAAGGGGACGGGGAGCTGAAGGGAAGGGGAGCGAGAAGAGACAGAGCCGGGGGCTTCGGCGCTGACCAATGAGGGGGAGGCCGGGGGCGGGGCGGCTCCGGCGCTGACCAATGAGAGGCCGGGACGGGCCGCCGCCGTCGCCCCGGGCCGATGGCAGCCGGCGCAGCCTGCGTGCCGCCGCTCCCCGCGGATGAAGCGGCCGCTTCCGAAGCCGGGGCGCCACGGGAGCCCGGAACGGACTCGGAGGGGCGGGATGCGCACAGCGTCTCTGGGCAGCCCGTGCCAGCAGCTCACCAGCTTCTAAGGGAGAACTTGGAGCTGTGCGTGCGCCTGTGAACGCGCCGGGTGTTTATCGCAGCTCGCACCCGTCCTCCTCCCACCACCCGACTCCCGGGAGCCCGGACCCGATGGCTCGGCCGGACGGTGGCGAGACGTGAGGGTCGGCGGCGCCCCCACCGCCCGGATCCGCCCCGCCGATCAGCCTCGGTTCCTTTGTCTTTCCCGCCCTGTTTTTTCTTCTCGGCTCAACTATTCTCTTTGGACACTTGAACTCTTACCCATCATGAGCAGAGGGTGAGAAATCTTACTCAAAATCCACAACGACAAACGATGCTTCCGTGCTGATTGCATTCCGTGCCACAGAACGGCCACAAACTCCGTCAGCCAAGTACTGGCAGAAAAGAAGAGTGCCGGTCTATCTGAGCCAAAGCCTTGCCTGCACCCTCAGAGCCAGCTGACTGATGCAAAGCTATGGGCAGCTCCCTGCTACAGGCGGTCTGGTGAAATTCAGTAGACAAAGACCATTTGCAGCCCTGGATCACAGCAAGTGCCTGAGCCCCTGTGTTATAAATAATAAAATGATGGACCAGAAATTTAAGGAGTCAATTGTTGAATTTATTAATTATAATGAGCAAAGAACAAAGAGGCAATGCAGCGCTGGGCGACAGGGGGATCTCTGTCCTGCCAACTGCCGCGCCACCCGAAGATTGGGGCCGTTCTTTTATGTGGTTCCAAATGACTGCCGTGGTATTTCCAGGGTACTCTGCGCATGTCTCATTTGTTGTTACTGGGGTCTTCAGCTATTCTTTTGTTGATGCTGTAACACCCCCTTGCTTCTAGTTTCAAAAAAGAAAAAATACTGCCTGGGCAGTTGTATCAACATTTAATGAAAGATTTACTACATCCCGATTATTCTTGTCTCGAAATATTTACTACCTCCTGGTTAATGAGCAGACACATTTATCACAAGGGAATTCTGTGTTCCATCAACTGTCACAAGGTTTGAGCCAATACCTGCTCTTTTATACCGTTCGTCTGTGCATGATCCGGCTGTTGCTAGGGGGTCTTCTCCTGCCTCCCGGTGGTCGTATGGGTTGAAGTAAGTAGTCTTCCTCCGTATCCTTTTCTTGACCCCTTCTGGTGGTTCCCATTTATGATATGTTGCTCGTATGAGCTCAGGTTTGTGTTTTCGCAAGCTAAGCTTATTAACTCTGGGCAAACATTCCTATCTTTTTGACACCCTGGACTACTGCGAGAGCATTTCACAGTCATTGCTGCGCTGGGCTGCACTGCGATTAAAGCAAGGAGGGAAAGCAGTGTTGCCTAACCATAGCATGGTTGGATGAGATGGAATGGAAACTCTTAAAAGCCAACAGCGCCTTTGTAAATGCCAGCAGGGTGATGCTCTCAGACACACAGGTATTCTTACCTGAGACAGACAATAAAGTGCATTTCCTTTGCATCTTTTTCTTTACCAGTTTCAGATACCAACGGGGACCAGGATTTTGGGATCTGGACACACAGAGCCTCACTCATGCTCCGAGACCCCAGCAGTATTGCTGCATGTTAAGGCAGGGCTTAGAGCACAAAAGTCCCCCACATCTGAAGGTGTGCATCAAGGGACTGGTCCAACAAACAGACACAAATGGCACATCATGAGAATGGCAGAATCTGGCTTAGTGCCTCCACTTCTCCAAGCTTAAAGGACAAAACATTTTACCATCATTTTCCTCCCTTCAGAAGTCTCAACCTTTTGGAGTCTCACCCTGTTTAAGCCTCAGTAAAGTAAAAAAACAGGGGTGGGGGGAGCATCTCTGTGCCTCCTTCCACCAGCTGACAACACAGCAGTTCTTAAAGCAGCAGATGTTCAGTGACTGCTCACTCCCTCTTATTTATGTGCTTGTACAAGTGCTCGGCGCTCGCCTGTATCGTTACGATGTCGGCAGTGACAGCTGGCAATGGAAAATCTAAAGTAACACCTGCAGCATTCACTTTTTTTCTGCACCGCGCGTGTCGGTTTCTTTAGCACCAATAAGTGGCATTACACAGCCTCATTAAATCCACACACCTGTGCAGTCATTTGCAACTTATGGATAGCTGCTGACGCAATGTTCAAACCAACAGCTCTGGCTCACACCTTTCTGTTCTCCTCATCCATCTCCAAGCCGCCAGAAGAGCAAACAGCAGCAAAACCCCGCAGTCAATATTCACTGAGATGCCCTTTTACAAACGCCGGGGGCACTTTGGAGCTGCTCTCCACAGATGCTCACCAGGTCTGGAGAGCCATCAGCTGCCCCAGGATATCAGAGAGCGCCAGGAAGCACTGCTGCCCAAACCTCAGGCTGCCCGACCCAACTCCCACGAACACAGCGCCACTGGAAGCTCAATTCCACCTTGGCTGCAACTGCTGCACGTCAACCTGTGGTCTCCCTGGGGGAAGGCTCTGTTGGAAGCTGTTTACATCACCGGCTGCTTTCCTCTATGAGGAGCTGCTATCTCTGCCTGAAATTAAGACTGCTTGACGTTTCCTACCATAAGCCCCTGTTTTTAACTCGTTTATCCCTTTGCCAGTAACGGTTTAGGCTGAAATTTGTAGGAAACATTGTCTGTGGTGTGAAACTGCCATCAGAACAGTTTGACTTCTTTCACAAAGAGACTGCAGAGAACACCATCGCTGGTTCTCAGCTTAAAGTAGGTCTGATCCAGGACTGGTCAAACTAATCAAGCCTGTGTTTTTCTACAGATTTGTACCCAGTCTCTTTCAAACCCTCTTTCCTTTCAGTAATCCCCATTTAGGTACCTGCTACCAAACAGAATGAGCGAGATCTGAGTTGTACCCATTTTCCCTCGCTGATGAAGGCCGTCAGTCACAGGGGATCCTCTGACCATGCCCCAAATTTCATCTCACCGCCACACTTCTACTGTGACAAAGAAAAGTAACGTTCAGAGAAACACTGCCCTGACTGACTTTGGTTCAGAGGATGGACGATGTCACTTTAAAAATCATTACTGCCATGAAAAGGAAGAAAAATGTGAATAAATAGATAAATACATTGGCATCCTGAGAGCTTTGCTAAAGCTCTTTCTAGTGCACAACTCCATCAGCACGCTGTGCGCTGCTCACGGCACACGAGCTCAGAGGGGTAATTATCCACGGGTTGGAAGCCAGTGTGAATACACAGAATCACAGAATCACAGAATTGTAGGGGTTGGAAGGGACCTCCAGAGCTCATCGAGTCCAACCCCCTGCCAAAGCAGTTCCCTATAGCAGGTCGCACAGCTCGGCATCCAGGCAGGTCTTGAACATCTCCAGAGAAGGAGACTCCACCACCTCCCTGGGCAGCCTGTTCCAGTGCTCCGTCACCTCACTGTAAAGAAGTTCTTGCGCACATTTGTGTGGAACTTCCTATGCCGCAGTTTCCAGCCATTTCCCCTTGTCCTGTCTCCACTCACCACTGAAAAGAGTCTGGCCTCACCATTCTGCCCCCCACACCTTAGATATTTATAGACCTGGATCAGGTCCCCTCTCAGTCTCCTTTTCTCAAGGCTGAACAGACCCAGTTCACTCAGCCTTTCCTCATAGCAGAGATGCTCCAGGCCCTTCACCATCTTCGTGGCCCTCCGCTGGACTCTTTCCAAGAGATCCTTGTCTTTTTTGTACTGGGGTGCCCAGAACTGGACACAGTACTCCAGATGAGGTCTTACCAGGGCAGAGTAGAGGGGGAGGATCACCTCCTTCAACCTGCTGGACACGCTCTTTTTAATGCACCCCAGTAAGCCATTGGCCTTTTTGGCCACAAGGACACACTGCTGGCTCATGGCAACCTGTCATCCACCAGGACACCCAGGTCCCTTTCCGCAGGGCTCCCCTCCAGCAGGTCATCCCCCAACCTGTACTGGTGCATGCAATTATTCCTCCCCAGATGCAAGACTCTACACTTGCTTTTGTTAAACCTCATCTGGTTTTTTTCTGCCCAGCTCTCCAGCCTGTCCAGGTCTTGCTGAATGGCAGCACAGCCTTCAGGCGTGTCAGCCAATCCTCCCAACTTCGTATCATCACACTGTTGGTCAGCACAATGCTGTGCTCGCTGCTGCTTTTTGTTTAATCCATTGTAATTACTGTGGATCTATTTCTGCTAATAACAGAGAGTGAACTGGTTCTGGTCAGATAGATTTCTGGATACGGAAAATGAGCAGAACATCTGAGAGAACTTACTGTGTTACCAGAAATATTTACAAACGGCTCTTCCTTCCCTCGGCTGGCAGCACATCCCAGCACTGAGGAAGCAGCACGGATGGCTTTTGAAGGGATGGAGAAAGCCAAAGTCCACTTCTCCATCGACCTGAGAAAGCAACGCCACGGGGCTCCAGCAGAAGCCCAGGCTGGTACTGCTCCCAGAGTAACAACTGCCCCCTTGACGGAAGGCTCGCGTGAGTCTGAGTGCACCGTGCACCAGGCACAAACCAGCCTCTAGGGACAATGAGAGGCCACCGTGCCATGGCAGCAGAGCACCTGGAGGCCTGGGGTACCTTTTGTGCCACGAGATGTGATTCCAGGACTGTCAGTCCTTCCGGCCGAGGACAGCGATGTTCTACACAGGCTTGACGCCAACGTGCACCAAGAGCAACGCAGACTCTGGGCTCGACTGACAGCAGCGCAGCCTTCTCCACAGCACGCAGCCCTGTCCCAGTGCATCTGTATCAGCAATGTAGAAACGAGCATTAGCACGAGGAGAAGACACACATATAGACCAACCAGGAGCTGCAGCTTTCCTCAGTTTGTGACAAGCCCTTGGCTGGATGCTGGGATGCTCCCCACACACAGCCAGGCACTTGCAGCAAGCGCCTTGTGCCCATGGGCAGAGAGCTGCAGTAAGGCACAACGCTGGGCTGAGCAGGCATGTTCCAGCTCACAGCAGCAATGGAAGGACATTGTGCAGGAAAACAAAAAGCCTCAAGGAAAGGATTAGTGGTGTCATAAGTTAAACACCTCCTCCCTGATGACATACAGGATTGGGTCAGCTGTGCAGACAAGCGAGAATGCTGCAGCACGGAGTGAGAAACAAACTGCTGCCTCCAGTAGCATTTCAGATAACAAGCAGAAGACTAGCATACAACAAGCAGCATTTTAAGAGCTTTCCCGTAGAGGACAGGCAGAGATTTGTCAGTGTGTAACTGCACACCGTTTCTACTCTAGATCTCCTCCTTGGCTGCTTTAACTTACCCAGCAGATTTAAATGTAAGAAATAACACTAAACTTCTCCTTATAATCAGCCTCCAAAATCTTGCAGCTCTTGCTTCACAGTTCCAAAAACCAAAAGCTAGGAGAGCAGGTTGCAGTAGTGATACGCTGTCATTAAGAGTCCACTGCATTACAACAAACGATGCCAAAGGACCTGAGCAACAGCTCTGCCTCACTGTCTTAAAAACAGACAGCCGGGGTTTGGTGACAGTGTGAACAACCAACCATCAGACCATCACTGGTCTTAAAAAAATAAAAAATGTATCCTTTTAAAAATTACCTTGATCCACACTAAATACACAAATTGCTCAGATGATCATGGCGTCTCATAAGCACGGGATACAGCCAGAACTTACTGCAGGTTATTTGAGCACTTGCTCACAGCGAGCAGAAAGTAGCCTGGAGCCTGCTGAAAGAACTGCCAAGAAAGAATGAGACAGAGATATAAATCAGATTTATGGGCTGTCCAGCAGACTTTACATTCAATTCTCTCTTGTCATGTTCTCATTGAGTGCAGGCACTCACACAGCCCTTCTTGCAACGGTTCTGACCAGAAACGGGTCAGACCCAATCACCCCGGGGCCACATTAGATCTTAAGGTGCAAAAAGGCAGCATGCATACTCACAAGTAGACACACAATTCTACACACCACACGTGATGCTTCATTTGTCTGCTTTCATGTGTGTACCAGATCCACTCATTTCCTTCCAGAAAAACCCAGAATGTAAATGCCAGCAACAAGTGCAGTTTAACACAGGCTCCGGGGAAAAGAAAGAAAGGCAGGACTTCACACACGTTTGTGGGAAAGAGAAACCATTCAAGTGAGTGAGAATAAACTTCCAGTGCTGATGCTTTGTAACATGACTGTGCCAGATGAGACATCTTCACAAAGACCACAGCATGTGCTATTGATTCCATGACTCACTATTTCTAGTGTTAGAACTATGGCCAGATACTGTGCTCAGAAGGAAAATCAATGTCTGTTCTACAGAGTTTGTCTTGTAACATAAATTGAACAGATTAATACAGAAGAAATCCCGATATTAACGTCAGACAAAACTATGACATTAGTAGCAATATGGAAAGAAAAAGCCACTACATCTGCTAAACTGTCCAATGGAACTGACGTGGAGCAAAATTCTACCCGGTCTGCAATGCATTTACTTCCCTCATTCTACAGTTAAACACAGGGTATGACTGCTGTTGGCTTCACAGAGGGCATCTGTTACACAGGAAACGTCCAGGCTGGCTTTGAGAAAATCCTGAAGACGTAAGGCAGGGCAGGCTCCAGCAGTGTGAAGAACCCTACAGCCCCCTGCCCCCCGCCTTGGGGTCTTCAGTGACACTTCAAGCTCTCGCTCAGCCTGACTGAGCCCAAGCTCTCTGTGGCACGACTACATCCTCTGCTTTCTCAGCTGGCAGGGGTGTTTTGACCAGAAATCCCATCTGGATTCTCAAAATCTTCCCAA
The DNA here is from genome assembly GCF_026119805.1 of Tympanuchus pallidicinctus. Taxonomy (NCBI): domain Eukaryota; kingdom Metazoa; phylum Chordata; class Aves; order Galliformes; family Phasianidae; genus Tympanuchus; species Tympanuchus pallidicinctus. Next base: position 95,387 of record NW_026294789.1, on the reverse strand, counting down.
TTTAGACCTCATCAAGACTTGCACACATCTACAAGGGCCTTTGATTTCGAGATGCAACAAGATTCCTAGACCTGCAACAGAAAAGCTCCTCAGAGTATCTTTCCACCCACTCCAGCTGAATGACTGGTAACAGACTGTGCCTGTGCTTCTTGGGTAGAAAAAGTATACGTATGTGGACATGTGTGCACAGGTATTCTTCCTGGTGAAGGCGTGCTTTCTACTGCGTTGGGGCTGTTCCTGCTTGAAAAACATCACAGCATCCTCACACACTGCCCAGTACCACGGGTCTTTACCAGGAAATGCCCGTGCCGATTCCTTTGGTATTCCTCCTGCAGTGCACCCGCTGCCACCACGAGGAATATGGCCAGGGTACGTCATCAGAAAGCACGAGGCTTGAAGCTGCCACTTATTTTCGCTGGTGGCCACAGAAGCGACGTCCCAGGGCTTTGTTTCCATCACTTTCCTCTTCCTGCTGGAGAATTTTGGTGGCACAGTGCGGACACCAAACGCCAGCGGCCACTGGTGAGTCATGCAGATGGCAGGACTGAATGGATTTGACCCAGAGGTTACCAGCCTTCCAAAGTGGAAAAATAGATGGCATCAAATGTTCTCAGCAAAACAGCCCATCTTTGCATAAGAAAATATCCTCTGTGTCCTTTCCTTTCAGGAAAAAAAAGGGGAGGGGGGAGACAAACTTCCAACCTTCCTAAAAAGGCAGTGAGCTTTCTGCACTCCTGACCTTTCACTTGCAGAGGGAATGCCCATTTCCTGCTGAGCTATGGCTCTGATCATCCTTGCCAGAGCTAAGATGCACACGAGCTGGCTCACCCTTGTTTCCACTGCTGCTGGAGCACACCAAGGACACTGTGTGCCCTGCTGCCTTCAGCACCGAGCCAAGCAATGTGATCCTTCACAGGACCTTTTACAGCACTGAAGAGCTGCACAGAGGAGCCCTACAGGATGGCATGGAGTGCAGCAGCGCAGGGAGGTGGTGAAGCATCTTCTTCTTTTGCTGTCAAGAAGATCAAATGGTCAGTCTGAAAGAGAGGCACGATGAACTCCCTGAAGCTTTGGAGTCGAAAGGGAGCAGAAAGACTAGAATCACACAGAGAAGGAGGGGGAAGTGGAAGTGCTCACCCAGAGACAAAAGAAAGGTTTATCCAAGTATTACAGTATGACAATCATGCATTGCAAATACCCCAGTAAAGTGAAAACCTGCAGTCAGTGCAGGAAGCCTGAGGTTTCAGCATTCACTACAGACGCCAGCTAACAGAAACACTGTGGGAGCTGTATCTGCCTGTGCCCCTTCTCCCAAGAAGCCCAACAGCAAACATTTGTGCTCAGCTGCTACTTTAAAACGCCACAGTCACTGTTCGAACAGCCCTACTGCTACCTCTTCCATCAGAGCTGTGCCTACAAACCCCAGATGAGGCTGGGGTGCTCTGCTTTATCCAGAATAACAAAAACGTGCAATGGCAGGAAGAGAAGAGGTTTGCACCTGCAGCGCCCTGCCCATTTATCTCTTCTGTTATTTGGGGTACTGCCAATACATGACCCAGCCCCACCACTCTACTTTTTCTTTCTGAATCAGTCATAAGACAAGTAAGCGGGAACCAAAGGCACCTGGGTGTGATGCCAGTCAGCTCCTGCAAAAAGCAGCTCACCTCATACATGGGGCCAAGGGAGAACGAGGAACACCCCTGAGCTGTTCCTGATCACAGTGCAAGCGTGAGCCCTTCTCAGACTGGAACCCTTTGGGCATTCCCTCTTTAAAAACAACAGCAACAACAGCAGCACTGCAAGCTCGTTGAAGTCCACAGACCAAATCACCAGAACAGAAACCAGGAGGGGGAGATGGCAGATGTCTGAAGTAGCTGCAAAAGGAGCGTTAGGGCTCCAGAGGGGTTGGTTTGTTTGGTTTGTCATACCAGTTAGGAAAGCAGGGAAGTGAGAGACTTTTGTATTAACAGAGTTCAAAACAGACCTCAGAGCTCTGATTCTGGCTGGGAGTCCTATGCACCGTACCCAGCACCAGCCATCTGTCTGTGCCTTGCAGCACGTTGCTCCAGCAAGCAGGCCGTGCACTTACTGCATTGTCTCTGCTATCTCAGACAACACACAACAGCATCATTTTAACCCCCAACTCCATCTTGGATGCAACCCCTGGTTGTGCGCATGGAGTCCAACTCCTCATATTGTGCAGAGCAGGCAGTGCCCTGCATGGTGCTACAGAGATCATCGCTGTGACAAACAAATAGCAAACCAAAGCAACCGCTGCTTTTAGAGTTACAAACACGAGAGAGGTGCTCAGCACACTCAAATCCCAGACTGCTTTTGGGCATGCGTTCCCATCTTTGTCTTTCCCCATGGTGAGTTTAACTCTCACCTCACTATTTATTGCTGTGAGGGCAAATTTATGCCACCTCGTCTCACACATCTAACAGTCAGCTAGCCAAGACTGAGCTAGCACTGCTTAGGCTCCCTGTGAAGTTAGTGCAAATAAATATGCACCTCCAGAGGGCAGATAACTTGATCCCACCTCTTCTGTGTGACAGTGATTTCTATAGAGAAGCCTACAGAAGCTGACAAACCGACTGGTTTAAACTAGATAGCTAGCTTCTGCGTGGTTGAGGTTCCTGGAGATTAAGGGGTACGTTGACAAGGTGCTATGCCGTGCACAACCCCATAGACTCTTGAACAGAATTTGGCGCATCTTTCACTAATTATGTCAGATGAAACCATTCATTACTTAAGACGGCCTTGAGCCACCTTCATACAGTGGGTTTTATCTTGTACCCTAATCTGGGTTTCTACAAGATGATCAAACTAGCTTACGTGGCTTAGGAGCCAGGGACGGTTTGTGCTTGGAATAACTGTAGCATAGACTGTACCTAAGCAACGGTGCTTGGTACATGGGTTTATGGAATGTTCACTTTTGTTCCTTCGATATGCTTGTCTGAACACTGTACCCTAGGTATGTGATTTATAGAGTTGTTTATAACCGTGGTTTCGGGTTCTGTATCTATATAAGGTTTGCTGTATTTGCAATAAACGAAGCTGTTCACTCATATTGAGTTGGTGTGCTTCCCCAGGTTTATCAGCAGGTTTCCCTGGCCGAGTGGGTTTATTCCCGACATTTGGCGCCCAAACAGGGACCTGACTGATGCAGCTGGCGCTGCGAGTTTTATGCGGTTAACAACCGGGGCAGACTCGGAGGGCAACCGGTGTGAATAGCTGGCCAGCTGAGCGCGACCGCGGGAGGCGGATTGCGGATCTCCATCAGACGGAATGGAGCGGGAGGTAGCCCAACAATTGCTTTTACGTTTTTTAGAAAAACGCGGGGTGGATTCGGGAGTTTTAAAGTCGGTACCGAACGTTTTAGATTTCGGGCGATCGGCGGGGGTGTTCTTGCATGCAGGAACCTTATTTAATGTTGATGAGTAGCGTACGTGTGGTGATATACTTTGGGATCAGGTGATTGATGATAAAAAGGAGGCTAAGAAATTGATGAAGCCTTGGAGAGAAATTATTAACTGTATTAAGAGACACAAGGTGGAGCAGGATATGGCCAGTCAGGCAGCTCAGCAACTGGGGGTTGGGACTGCTACGGGGAGAATCCAGGATCCCCCTCATCCATCTATGGGCATCCCTGTCCCCGTTAAGTTGGACAATTACGTTTTGCCCAGCGCTCCTCGAAAGGAAGAGTCGGATTCGGAGCCCGACTTATTCCCCGAGGAGGAAGGCAATGGGGACCTGCCCCCCCCCCTCCACTCGCCTCTGCACCTGTGCCAGTGGGGGCTTCGCCAAGGAGAAACGAACAAAAGGGCTGTGACAATGCTACTCAAATAGGGAAGAATAGAAGGGTCACAAGACTTAATTGGTCTAAGATTGCGGAGCAAGCCGCACATCAGGGGGAAATGGATATAGTGGAGATTGTGAGTCAAGCTTTTCCAATTCGTTACGATGCAGGACCGGATGGTGAGGTTCACGGGGTACATGTGCCAATCGGTTGGAAAATGTTATTTCAATTGCGGGCTACAGTGGCCGAGCATGGGTTACATAGTGAACCGGCTCGACAGCTGTTGACGTATATGTGGGCTAGTAGCATTTTGGTTCCGGAGGACATAAAAACTATAATGCGCATGATTATGAAGCCCTCTGAGCAGATGCTGTGGCAAGCACTCTGGCGGCGGTTGTGTGAGTTGTCTGCACAGACCCTACGGGATATGCACCACCCATTGTTTCAGGTTACGGTTGATCAGTTGACAGGCAGCAATATGTTTTCTCGCCCTGACATTCAGGTCCAGATGGGACCTGAAGTTTGTATGGAGAGTATGAGCTTGGCACGGGATGCATATAATATGGTAAAGACGTCAAAACTTGCACCATCATATTTATCAATTAAGCAGGGCAGAGAGGAAACTTTTGCTAGCTTCGTTGATAAATTGACTGAGGCATTGTCGCATGCTGATGTGCCAGACTGGATGCGTGCTTCTCTGTTACGTCAATCTTCAGGTTTTCCCTAACGGCCACTGCATGGGCTTTCCCGGTCCGATTGCGATGGATTTCTGATCATCCCATTTGGATTGATCAGTGGCCGTTGAAACAGGAAAACCTGCAGCATGCCAGTCAGTTGGTACAAGAGCAATTGCAGCAAGGGCATATCGTGCCTTCTACCAGCCCTTGGAATACTCCTATTTTTGTGATTAAGAAAAAATCGGGGAAATATCGGCTGCTACATGATCTACGTGCTATTAATAATCAAATGCAAGCAATGGGGGCATTGCAACCGGGATTGCCAAACCCATCGATGGTCCCGGAGTCATGGCACCTGTTAATAATTGATCTAAAAGATTGCTTTTTTACAATCAAAATTCACCCCGATGATTCAGAACGCTTTGCTTTTACATTGCCAGCAATCAATAAGATAGCGGCGCGCTATCAATGGGTCGTGCTTCCGCAGGGGATGAAAAATAGCCCTACTTTATGCCAGTTATTTGTTGATTACGCGTTAGCGCCGGTCAGAAAAGCTTGGTCTCACGCTATCATTTATCATTACATGGATGATATCTTGTTTGCTCAATCTGAACCTTTTACTATGCAACAAGAAGTTTTCCTACAGGATGCTATCTGGAGATGACCACCTGAGGGATCAACGCTCGGCAATGATTCTGGCTGAAGATTGTCGTGACGAGGTACAGCTATGGACGGTCACTGCGAACATCTTTGCGTCCATCCTAGCACCAGGTTTGGCGGCTGCACAAGCCTCGAAGCAGATCGAGCGATTGGCATGTTGGACAGTCAAACAAAGCAATATTACGCCCCAGATTCCTGAGGAAATGCTGGAGGACATGGACAGTTTATGGCACGCGGTGTTGCAAAATAGAGCAGCTATAGATTTTTTGCTGTTAGCGCAGGGACGCGGGTGTACTGATTTTGAGGGAATGCATTGTTTTAATTTGTCTGATCATAGTGATTCCATACATAAACAGATTCGCTGGCTCCTGAATCACACGCAATCTGTGAGTAAAGATCATAATCCCATAGACGATTGACTTCGTTCTACTTTTCCAGGCCTTTCCTCATGGGCATACGGCCTGATAAAAGAAGGTTTGCGATGGTTACTAATCTTGCTATTGATAATTATAGGTGGACGAATTGTATATGGCTGTCTTCAAAGGGCAGTCGATCCCCCTCGAGCCATGCCGGTATTTAGTACAACGTTTTCTACGAATAATTTTATTCGAGATTGGCTTAAGGAACAAGGAGGTCATAGCTCCTTGGAATATCTTGAGATGCGCCCATAAAATAAAAAGGGGGGAGTTGCAGTGGGTTTTATCTTGTACCCTAATCTGGGTTTCTACAAGATGATCAAACTAGCTTACGTGGCTTAGGAGCCAGGGACAGTTTGTGCTTGGAAGTGGCTTAGAAGCCAGGGACGGTTTGTGCTTGGAATAACTGTAGCATAGACTGTACCTAAGCAACGGTGCTTGGTACATGGGTTTATGGAATGTTCACTTTTGTTCCTTCGATATGCTTGTCTGAACACTGTACCCTAGGTATGTGATTTATAGAGTTGTTTATAACCGTGGTTTCGGGTTCTGTATCTATATAAGGTTTGCTGTATTTGCAATAAACGAAGCTGTTCACTCATATTGAGTTGGTGTGCTTCCCCAGGTTTATCAGCAGGTTTCCCTGGCCGAGTGGGTTTATTCCCGACACCTTCAGAGCAAGTCATCCTCACCAGAACATGAGCAAAGCTGGGTCGCACTGTTACGCCTGTTTGATTTCCAGGTGGCTGAGATTCCCCACCTGGAACCTCTTCTGTTCCACTTTATCACCTGCTTTTTTCCCCTCTAAAATCCTACAGGATATAGCTCGCTCCTACCTTTATTTCCATGGTTGGCACACGGTGCTGAAGTTAACTTGCTCCCACATTACCATAAGTCCTGTTTGGATTTGAGAAAGTTTTAGGCAGAGCACTTTATATTAACCAAATTTGTTGTTCCCAGTTCGCTACTAAAGATCAAGGGCGAATTTGTGTAGAAAAGCTTGTACTTTCTTCAGCTACGTTACTGACTTTTGGAGAAGAAAAAAAGCCAAGCCAGCACCTCAAACTGAGGACAGGGAAAAGTAACACGCACTTGCCTTCCACATACAGTCAAGCAGAAGGTTCAAGCAGTCAAGTTCTCCCAGTGGTGCCAGTTTTTACAAAGCCTGAGAGCTGCTCTTCTGCTCTGCAGAGCTGAAAACAGACTCTGTTCCTTGTTTCCACAAGAGAACCAACTGCAGAGAAGCAGAAGAAACGGAAAAGACACGGAGAGACACTCACATGTAAAAGCTTCAACGTACGACAGCTTTGCAGGGAGGCTGCAAACGTTCATGCAGAGCGCTGTGTGGTGAAACAGAAACTGTTATTAAATCACCGTGAATGTACAAAAGAGAAGTTGCTGATGACAAAAGGGGTAGGATGTCCAGACGCAGGAATAGCTCTGGCACGTAAGATCAGCAGATGTGACTACCATTTTCTAGCTGACACCCCTAGCCCCACAGCTTCTCCTATCAGTGCCTGTGCAGACGCCCAGCACGCAGGCTGTTCGCATCCCATGAACTGCTGACATCTGCTCACCATCAGTGCCAGAGGCACGCAGTCCAAAGGATTCCATCAGCCGGCCTTCCTCCCTCAGAAATGACGGAGGCATTACGTACACAGCTCTTGTGAGGAGAGCCCCAAACTCTACTGGCGCGACCGCTGCCATCAACTCAGGATTCGTTACAGGCATGCCGTGATCTGCCCTGAAAATACCAGGCCACGTGGCTGCACTTGGCTGCCCAGCACACTGAGTCCTTCTTGACAAGCTCCCTCCCAGGATACTGAGCGAGTCCAATCCCGGGTTACGCAGAAGGATGAGAGCAAGCTGCTGCAAAGGAGGTCAGCAGAAGCGGGAGTCTTTCCTTGCTCCACCTGCACGGCTGGGGCAGAAGTCTTGCAGACTGATGCACAGCTTCCCCACCCAATGGATTTTCTTAGAGATGGAAGAAGAGAGAAAAAAAGGTCCTGGATAAATACACAGGGAATTACAACTGGGTCAGATATTTTATAGGACATTAAAAAAAATACCTTCCTCCAGTGAAACTGCAAAGGAGCAACAGGTTTTCTACACAACTCCAAGAGGACAAAATGACTATTTGGCTTACAGTCAGACTGGCTGCTCTCAGGTGAGAGATTGCTCCAACAGGCAGTTGGCTTGCACTCCCTGCAATAAACACAGTGCTGTGACTCTCAAGAACCAAGGTGTGGTCTTTGTGCTGTTTGTTTGCCAGCCTTTTCCCCAGCTGTAGGAAAGGTGCTCATGAGGTGGAACTGCAGAAGAACAGCAAAAGGTGAGGCCAGGATTCTCCTACACAAATGTTCAGTGGACAGTGAGGGTTTTGGCAACGCTGAACAACTAACAGGTGTGTCAGGTTACAAGGAGACTCGTGGGAAGCGAGGTCTGGATCCATCTCCACTGGCATGCACAGGACAGCTGAGACAGCAAGCTCTGCTGCGTCTCCTTCCGTGCAACCACGAGTAAACAGGAGTGGAAGCGAAGAAAGCACTGAGCGCACGGGCACCATTCCAGGCCAAGCAGGACCATTCTCTCTCAGCTCACTGCTGATTGCCACTAAAGGACATCTATGTCCCACAGCATGCCATATTTCCAAAGATCTGGAAGGGATTCAATCAACTGTTCTGCAAGCAGGGAAACACTCCTGCCGTTTTCCAAGCAAAGGTGAGAAAAATGAAAGAGAAGGGCAAAACGCCTTGCTCAAGCTGCCCTGTGAGCCAGAACTCAACTTCTCCACCTCCAGCCTCCCAGGTCTGTTCTCATTCCTGCAGGCGGCAGCACCTCTCAGATTGCTCCAGGTGAGCAGGTAACACAGGAGTGCTGCATACCACAGAGGAACAGCAGTCACAGCGAGAAACGGCTCAAGGATTCAAAGGTTTGGTATCATAGGACCACAGCATTGCCAAGGTTGGAAGGCACCTCAAGGATGACCAATCTCCAACCCCCTGCCACAGGCAGGGCCACCATCCTCCCCATTTCATACCAGCCCAGGCTGCCCAGGGCCCCATCCAGCCTGCCCTCGAACACCTCCAGGATGCACGGGGCATCCACAGCCTCTCTGGGCAGCTGTTCCAGCGCCTCACCCTGTCCCTGCGGGCCACCTCTCTTCTGATGGAGCCCAGGATACCATTTGCCTTCCGACCTACAAGGGCACACGTTCCAGCAGGCTCACGTTCAGCTCTCCATCTATCAAGACCCCCAGGTCCCTCTCCACAGGGCTGCTCTCAAGCACTGCTCCTTCCAGTCTGTATGGACGCCTGCGATTCCTCCGGCCCAAGCGCCAAACTCTGCACTTTGCCGTGCTGAACCTCATCAGGTTCACCCGGGCCCACCTTTCCAGCCTGTCGAGGTCCCTCTGAACGGCATCCCTTCCTTCTACTGCGGCAACCGCACCACTCAGCTTGGTGTCGTCAGCAAATTGCTGAGGGTGCACTCCATTCCGTCACTGATGTCACTGACAAAGATGTTAAAGAGCACCGGACTGTGGAAACAGAAAGAGACGCCGAGGTTTACAATAGTTGCAACAGCACACATGCATCACCAGAGCAAAACACTCTGTGCCCAGAGGCACTGAAGAAGCTTTGATGTGTGTTCAAGCAAAAGGCCCTGCAGTTGCAGGCTACTTTGAGCACCTAGTGAATCTTAAAGCTTCCACGTAAGCATTTTTAGGACTGTGACTTTGATTTGTGTCTGGCTGAAGAAATGAAAACTATCATGACATGAGCCCGGCTCTGGAAAAGGCTTGCTCCCAACTAGCTCCTATTTACAGACCAAGTTCTGCCCTCTCACGTTTACATGCACCTCCTATAAAGATGAAGCACTGTCCCCCGAGGTCGTACACACACACCAGACTCCCCAGCGCTCCAGCTGCCAGAGCCAGCTTTCTAAGTGTTCCTATCAGGCAGCACCCACTGCTCACTCTGCACAAAGACATGGGGCCATCGGGCACCCACACATCATTGCTGCCCCCCTCTGCACATGTGAACTAATTTCAAGACCCCCAGTCAGATCTGCAGCCTTCATACCTCTGGCCGAGCTGCAGATGTACTGTAAGGGAGCAGAGTGACCCTGAACTGATTTGATCAACTAGTCCTTAATGGGCTCATTTCCTAGAGTAACATTTGCACCTATCAGGCAGAAATGCAAGACTACAGAGCAAGCAGGTGGCCATGTGAAAGGTGCCGTATTTTAGTTTGTTAAGGAGTTCAGGTGCTAAACATTTGTAAAGCATTTTCCTTGTCTCCCTGAAAGCAGCAGCTCAGCTCTATCCCGGTCAGCCAACACAGCTGAAACCAAAAGGGCACAGCGACATTCTAAGTCACAATCAGCATCTTTTAGAAAAACAGGTTTCTCACCAAAAACCATTTCCAGCTTCTCTCCTTAAAATACCTACAGTTTTCAAGTGCTTTTTTGCAAGTAAGCACATCCCCTTGGAACCCCTCTCTGCACAGTGCTTCTGGATCCTGATGGCGTGGGGATAATGGAACAGCTGCCAACCTCCACGCTGTCAGCTCAAAGTCACAGCAAGCTGCTCCTCCAACAATCCCACTCAGTAAAGGTCCTGCAGCTGCAGTTTAACCAGCAATCCCATTAAGAAGGCATCAATGCCTCTTCTCCCAATGCGGCAGGTGAAACTGCACTAGGTCAATACTACAGTTGGAGTATGAAGCCTGCCTGATTTTTAGGCCAAGTAAGCAAGTGCCAGCCAGAAAGCTTGGAGGATCCTGAAGCCAATAAGCGCTGCTTTTTACATCCTAACTGCTGATAAAACCGTGCTGAAGGACAGAATGAACTTCAGCAGCACAGCCATTGCTCACCGTCACCATGGTCCACTGAAGGGAATCTGAACTAGACAGAGCCTGTCTTCAGTTTTATTTGTGCTTTGAGTCCACCTTTGATAAGGTCACACCTTTAAAGAGCCACGCACAGTGTAGCAGATGGGAAAAAAGCTTTCAGCTATTCCCAGACTCTGCCAATAGCATCTAGTTATTGATGTTGAAGGGGAGAACAGTCAATAACAGTCAGTAGGTCGGTTTGGGTTTTTTGTTCTCTGTTCCCCTGCAAAGTTTGTCACAGCCACAGGACACACCTCCAGTCAGCTTCCATTAGATGGGCTCCAACTGCTGCCCTTAAGACAATGCTTCATCCATTCACAAACAAGCTCATTAATGATGAGAATCCTTTGTATTATTTTCATCACAGCACTGAAGCACTCACAGCACAGAGAGAGGCTCCTTAACGGGCAAGGTGCTTCCACAAACCCCTCTGCACACACTTGTTCTGCCTGCTGGCCTACAGACAAATGTTTCCACAGCTACAGACTTCCATTTAGGGAAGATTCTCGTGGAGCAGTTGAATAACCAAATTACCAGGAAGGCTCCCACTGACTTCAAGAGCGGACAGACCGAACCACTGGAGACTGGGCACTGCAGAAGTTTGAACTCACTCTAAAACAAACAAAGTCAAGATCCCACAGCCTGCACAAGGCACAGGAACGTGGAAGGTTGTCGGGTTCGTGGTTCCCACCCAGTAACATCACCTGCCTCCAGCCCCCTGCTTAACCTGAGGCATGATGCAAGGCTGCAGCCCAACACAAGTCATGGTGATCTGCAGGAGGGCTGGCTGTGAAGCTGTCGTCTCCCAGCTGCTGGCCCCAGCTCTCTGCAAGGCCTGACCCCTCAGCACAGCCATTTACAGACCTGCTAGCTCCAGCCAGGAGCACAGGTCAGCGTGCTCCTTGCCCTCCTAAGGAGCACCAGCAGTCCCCAGCCTTGCTCAGCCATCACCTTCTCAGTGTGAGACCACGCACTGCACCGCATTACGGAACTGATCCAAGCTAAAAGTGCCCCATTTCATTTTTGTCTTGTCAGTTCAAAAACAAACCTGACAGAGAACAAGGCACGTATAACTCCACCTATACGTCTGCCTTGAGAACAGGCATCGCTGACAGAAGGGCATGCAGGCCCCTTGGCAGTCCTAGCATCTGGAACCAGTCTCACAGAAATTTCCCAAGGGAACGAGTGGCAGCCCATAAGTCCCGTCCCATTAAAGCATGTCCAGTTTAAAACCTAGCACGCACCAGATGTTCCAGCTCCTGTGATACTGCTGGGTGCAGTTTGCTTCAGTGCACAGCTGCAGTTACACCTCGCTAAGCACCAGGCCCCCAAACCCAGTGCTGAGTCTCACTGCAAGCAGTGGATAACAGTGCTCATAGAAACCAGGCGCAGGAATTTAAGAGGAAAGGCAAACTATTCCTCAGCTGTAAACTGGCTGTTCCCTTCCATGCCTGAACATTTCATATACTAACGTGGCCAGTCAACATCCCCTGAGCTTTTCACTGCCCAGATCTTGCCTCCAAGATACAGGTCTGCCCCAATATGAGAGAAACAGATGGAGAAGCTCAAACTGGGAACTGGGGATCACGTCCCAGATTGTTCCTGAGGAAGTTCTCTAGCTACACAGTGCAGTATCAGCACCTGAACTTCCATTTGTCTAAAAGGCTACGATTCAATTAGTGCAGCGAATCCTTCCCTTCTCTGATAACCTCCCCTGGTCCAGCACCTACATATAGCCACCACAGGAAAGCAAGACCATCTCTAATAAATCTTACCTACTGAAAAGGTGGCTAGCAAACAAAAAAATGTGAAAGAAAGCACCCTCCAAGGTGCACAGGCCACAGAAACTAAAAGCAAAGGGCCCAAAGCACAGCACTTCCCATCAGCCTCATTTAGCAGCAAAGCGGGGTTTGGGAAAACAAGGCCTCTTCAGAGCTGCCATAGGGCAAGGCTGAAATCCCAGAACTAAAAACAAAATCCCCGCACACATCCATATTCAGAGGCAGTGACGTTTCAGCTTACAGTCAGCCAACACACAATCGCACTGCAGCAGCTCCCAGAGCAATCCTGTTCACAACTGGAAATGGATTACATCAGCACAGCTCCACCATCCACATAACTGTCAAACATGACATCACAAACGGTTATTTTGTACCCCCCTGAAGGGTGCCCCCCTCAGCGTAAGGATTTGCCCTATTTTATTACTACATCATTGCTCCCACACAAGTTCCCATCACAGGTATCTATCAGTGCTGACATTCTTACACCAGCGAGGGATTCTCAGGTGCGTGCACTCTTCTTCCCCATCCCAAAGATGCACTGAGCAGATCTGCCCCTCGGGGTTCCTCCTGCATCCCCCACCCAGGAGGCACCAAGCCCCAAGCTGGCAAAACCGTCAGATGCCAGCGGTGAGGAAGAGGAGGAGGCCTTCCTCATCAGCCTCTCCAAGTTCATGAAGGAGAGGCGCGCATCCAATCCCAGACCTCAACTTCAAGCACAGCGCATACCTGGCAGGGGCTTCTAGGACGGAGGATGTTCTGGGGATGGAGGAGCCTTTGGGACAAAGAGCTGGTGTGCACCGCATCTCACTGACTCCTTCCTTCTTTCCAGTTAACCTGTGCAAGATTTACAAAGCATGGAGAAGCTTAGAGCCTACGAGCTGGTAAGCAGGCAGCGTCCCCCATCCCATGGCTCTGTGCTCCAGGTTTGGGGAGGGTTCATCCATCTTCACACCGTCTGCCTCCGCAGGTAACAGGGAGATGGCTGTAGAAGAATGTGTACGATGAGCTGGGCAGCAGCCCCAGCAGCACCAGTGTGGGCAAGTGTGGACCCAGCAGCACTATGAGGGGTGGCGGTGTGGGGGAGAGGCACCGAGTGCCTCAGTTTGCCCCCTCCAAGGGGTTTAGTGGGACTGGGGCTCAGCGCTGTGACTCGCACCCCGCAGGCTGGTCCTCCTGTACAAGCAGCACCTGAAGGGCGAGGACGACAAGCCGCTGCCTCCCAGCAAACCCTGAAAGCAGCGTAAGGTCTCCAAGGGCACTGAGATGAGCGAGAAGAGCAGCAGGAGCTAGAAGGAGAAAGGCTGGGAGCAGGAGAGTGGCCAGGGGTGAACCTTGGGAACCACCCCACACCCTGCTCTGCCTCCCTGTATCCATCCCCCCACTGGGCACGTGGCGAGGGAGTTCTGGGAAGGATGAGGTCAAGACCAGAGTGGAGAACTGAGCTTCCGGAGGGAGAGCAGAGGGATGGGGCGGGTACACGACCCAGCTTGGCACCCACACCCCAAACCTGCTTTAGGTTGCAGGTGGCATCAGAGATGGCAAAGCTGGAGGTGGGAGCCACCCTTGAAGCCAGCAAGGAGGACCCAAAAGAGGCCTACAAGCAAGGCTGGCCACGGGAGCAATGTGCCAGCCCCACGGCCCTGGCACAGCCCCTCTGGGGGGTGTCCCAGCACTCGCTGCGCCCACAATGAAGCCTACAAGGGCCTCTTTGCCAGCTTTTACTCCAAAGGCAACCACCCCATCATGTCTCTGCTGGCCAAGAAGAAGCTGCTGGCCCAGGTGAGTGAGGCAGAGTGCACGCACTGCCACTAACACCACTGCACTGCCACTAACACCACTGCCTGGAGGGCAATGGGGTGGCGAGCAGCACTCACCCCAACCCAGAGCCCAGCCAGCTGGCAGCCAACCCCCACTTCAAGGAGCAGAGGAGCCCGGAGACACAAGGATTGAAGGATGCATCCAGGGGAGGCTGGAGTGAGGCAGGACCAGTCCACAGTGCATCCCCTGGCAGGACAGACAGACAGCCTTGCCCAAGAGCTGAGGATGGGGGCCCTGCACCCACTGTGTCCACGGCCTTCTGTCATGCATACTGCAATCAGCTGACACCCCTTTGGGGGATGCTTCTCCAACTTGAAGGATTTCTTGGAACCACAACCCGAGAACACGGAGGACGACTGGGAGAAGCCCAAGACCTGTGAACCAAAGCGTGGAGCAGAGAGAGCCCGCAGCCAGCCACCTCTGCTGCTGTCAAAGCCTGCTGGGTGCCCCCTGGGGCTGGCTTCGGCCCACTGACACAGAGCCACCAAGGACTGGCCAAACCCAAAGCCATCATTCCCAGACCCAGCTGTGCCATTCCACTCACCCCACTGCCTCAGCCCCAAACGTTTACAAGGGAGAGATGCTGCGCTTCCTGATGAACTTCAGCAACCCTCCAGAGCACCGAAAAAATCAGGCACCCCACCAAATCTCTCTCCATTATCCCTTTCGTCATCCCTGCTTTCCCCAGCCCTGCGATAGCCAGCTTGCACAGCCCTCCAACCCCAGGCTCCACCAACATCCCACAAGGGCTCACTGCAGCACCAGCTCTACCCCACAGCAACGTGGCACAGCCAGCACACCTACAGCACTCCACACACCTCCGCTTCCCACTGCAGCACCAAGCTGCTGCCTTGCTCTGGATCAGCCCTGGCCCCTCAGAGAGGCAGACAGTGGGATGTCGCAGCACTGGGATGCTGTCAGAGCTGCTGTGTCCCATGGCCAAAATGAGCTGGACCGTGTCATTTCTGAAAAAAGATAAAGGAGCAGAATGAGTTGCAGAGGTTTTCTTGCTAGAGATGCTGTGCCCCCGTGCGTGTGAAGCCAACGCACACACGCAGTGGATCTTCCCATCTTGCCATGCTGTGCCCAGGATGCTCTGCAGCTCCCTGGTACAAAGCCCCTGCTCCCTCCTACAAAACCACGCCATTTTAGTTCTGCAATATGCTGCCTTGTAGCAGGGGCTCCTGAGCTTATAAAGGGCTCAGGACAGCAGTGAGCATCCATGGGAAGCACACTGGCTGCTCCAAAATGGGTGCTGGAGAGTAGCATCCAAAATAAACCTCACCGGATGGTCCCAGCTTCACCTTAGCAGGTGTGTTTCCTGAGAGTTTCCTGCACAAACTCAGACTTACCTCTGCTTTTCTTTTCTGCATTGTTTTTGGCGTCTTTATTCCAGCCCAAGGGTTCACAGCTGTTTCCTGGAGCATCCATGCGTCCCAATGTGGGTGCCACAGGCTGAAATCAACGTGCAGTGATGGCACGGAGAGGCCTCCTTGCTCTGGAACCCACCACAGACAGACAGACAGACAGCACCTGGGATGTGATCTGTGGAGAGAAGAGGAGCACTCTTGGTGGAAGCCAGATGACCCAAGACCACTCCTGAGGAATCTGCAAACCAGCACAGAACTGCAGAGCACATCTCCAGCTGCTTTTTGCCTCTGCAAGCTCCCACTGAGCCACTGCAAATGACCCAAAATCTTTGCTGCAGCCTCAGGACTTATTTCTCTTGTGCCAGCTGCTCTCCACAACTGTGGGGTGTCCTGGGCACCCTGCTATGAGCTGTAAAATGGGAGGAGCAAAGAGATGCTCATCCCTAAAGGGGCACTTGCTCATCCACAAAAAGGGAAAAGAAACACAGCAGGCGCAGGGGTCAATCAGCTCTGAAGGACCACTTCTGCTCTTTCCATGGAAAGGAAAGGACTTGGGATAGAAAGCAGAAACAAAAACTTATCCCCAGGTCACTTTATGCTGCTCTAAGGGTTAGACCAGGTGAGAAGAGTTCCCCTGCTGCTGAAATAGGTCAGAGCAGCTTCATAAAGCATCGCAGACCCAGCCAGTTCTGCATCCTCCAGTGTGCACCGCAGAAAGGCATCACATGTGTGGCAGTGTCCAGGCACGTTTTGCCCCAAGAGCCCTGACACCAAAAGGCACAAAAGTGACTCCAGCACATAAGCGAGGACGTGGGCACAGGGCTCAAGACGTTCCTCAGAGACTGTGAGCAAGGGCGTGAGAGCAAAGTGAGAGATGCCGTGATCCTCAGGGTATCTCAGCCTCGCAGAGTAATTGTGACTACAGCCTGTGAGATACAGCTGGGCTGCTTAAGAACACTGAGCATCCACAGCTGACCCACACCGTTATGAGTCAGGCACACACTGATGTCCACAGCTCCCTCAGATGGAAGAGTAAAGCTCAGGCTCACCCAGGCTGTGTCTTTCCCTGAACTGCTCCCTTTGGCAGGGAAAGCTGGCAAAGCTGGGCCCATGGCCACCTCTGACCTCCTGAGCTGGTCGCAGGGTCCCTCAGTCAAGCGCAGGGCAGGAAGGAAGCTGAGACCCAGTCGGTTCCTTGCTGCTCACTCCCGTCAGAAAGGTCCACGCACTGCTTGGGAAGCACAATGGCTCCTGGGGAAAAGAGAAAGCAGGAACAGGCCATGCAGGTGGCTTGCAGGTGGCTGTCACCAGCAGAAGGCCAGATCCTTCCGCCTGATGTCTACTCCTCTTTCCAGTCCTGATGTGGCCCAGAGGATGCACAAGTATCGGTGCTTAGCAGCAGGACTCAGGGAAGGATCTGCAGAATCGGAGCTGATTCAACTCTCCAGCCTGGCAAAGGAGCAGAGCCGTAGGGCTGCCATGAGCTGCAGGACTGCCCTGCTGTCATTCGGGTGGTGAAGCTGAAACCAGCTGGCTGGCACAGCCCCATCTTGCTGACTTATCCACAGAACCCCAGGGAAAGAGAGACAGGCTCTGGGCTGAGAAGAGCTTGGGATGGTCCAGGAAAAGGGCGCAGCTCACAACTGTTGCTCAGCATCTCCAGAGGACCACTGCTCACCGTCAAGATGCTGTGAAGTCCAGTGCACGAGGCACTGGTGAGACAGGGAGGTCACAGTGAGTCCCCCAAAAGCTGGGCAACACCTGGAGGTGGCACGTGGACAGTTCAGAATGGGTGGTGCAGTGGAATTGCCAGGTCACAGCCTGAACCACTGCGTGAGCACACAAGTACCTCGAGCGGGGAGCCTTCCTCTCTCTCCATCTCAGCAGTGCTCCCAGCAGCACACATACAGTCAGTCTGCACAGCTCTCCCCCCCCAGCCCTCAGCCCCCTCTCACCTTTCAGCACACCACAGTTCAAACGCAGAAGGCTGCATTCCTCAGCTCACCGCTTTCTGCCAACCTGTTGCTGGGAGGGATGAGTCGATTCCTCTTTCTTTGATATCCTGTTCTATAGCTCCTCTATCTCAAATAAAGGCTCTGTCATCGCCTTGTTTGCTTTACAGGTGGGAAGGGGCAGAGGATGTCTGTAACAACCAGAATGATCAGTGCAGTGGAAGGAGGTGTAACCACAAAGGGACTGGCACAACAGAAGTGTGTTACAAGACAAAGTGCTCACCTGTCCCTGAAGATCCAGGCTCACAGGGAAAACTCCACAAGGGAGGGATCTCCAACCAGAGATCCTCGCCCACGCAGTCAGCCCTTCAGTGAGGTCTAGGAGAGGTGCAGCCAGGCTCCCCTCATTCCATCATACAACTGAACTGCCCTCACCTGTGCTCCCAGGGCTGACTGGGTCCTTTCCCCAGATGCTCCATCAGTGGATCAGGCTCTGACTCAACACTCACCAGAGAGCATTTCTCAACAAATAACAGCCAAAGGGGGAAAGGGTTATTCCCCTGCTGTTTCCCAGGCTGCCCGTAACAATCACATTCTGCTGTGCTGGTTGGCACAGCTGACAACAGGATCTTCTCACGAGCCAGTAGGACGAGGAAGTGCGCAGAGTTTTTGGAAATGTGCCTGCTGTCAGGGTGGGAGTTTGGGCCTGCCCCAGCACCATGCATTGCCACCACACGACACGGGAGGTGGCAAAGGTGTCGCAGCCAGTGGGAGAGCTGGTGGAGCAGGAGGAAGCTTGGATGCCTGGCAGGTGGAGGGGACATGAGGTAGCCTCATCCATCACAGCCATGGGCAGTGCAGACAGACAGCCATCGGACGTGGGTCTTCATGGGGCTGGCCGTGGTCACTGCGGAGAAGGGAAGAGCGTGGTCAGCAGTCATGGAGGCAGAGCAGAGTTGCAGGGTTTCAGGCTGCGCAAAATAACCTTTGTCTCATTTTGTCTTCAGAGTGACTCAAAAACCAACCCCAGCACTGTCACAGCCTGGGCAGAGCACGGCAAAGGAACCCTAAACCTGTCGGTTCCCTTCCTACACCCCTCAGATCACTCACAGAATCCCCTCTCCCTTCAGCAATCCCACCCTCTCCCCAGAGGCAAGGACCACAGGGCTCTTCCTTGGTCAAGAACTCCCCATCCACCTCTCAAAGCTCTTGCACAGCTCAGGCATCTTCAGCTCTGTCATACCAGCAGGTGGAGTCCATGCCCCCACTTGCCACAGCTTCGCAAGCTCTCACCTGCTTTTGCACTGCACACAACAAATTGCAACAGCGTCGCATGCCCCTACCTGCTTTTGTTTTGCAACATGCTAATAGCCTGCCTTTGCACTGCCCATGCCAGCCTGCCTCTGTGCCACACGCCCCACACACACGCCCCTTTTGCTGACCACTGCAGAAGGCGATAATGCTTGTGCATGGCAAAGAAGGTACCACTCCCTGCTGGATTGTCTGGTGGGCCAGGTATGCCGTGCTAACAGAGAGAAAAGAAGAAAAACAACTGAGAGATGGAGAAAGAAGGCCCTCACTAAACTAAGGATTTGGGGACTCTCTAACACACCTGTTGTCTCAGCTCAGTTCACAATTACTTCAAATGCACACAGCACCTGCAAAGAATCACGCTCCAACAAGGAAGGAAAACAAATCCGGGACGCAGTGAAGGGCTCCCAGCTCTCAGTGGGTGATGCCTGCTCTGTGTACAGAGCATGCAGATAAATACAGGGCAAAAATAAACAAGAGCAGAAGAAAAGAAGAAGAAGAAAGGATGCAGGTAAGAAAGAAGTGGGGAAGAATGAAAAGTGCAATAGAGAAAACGGTTGGATACAGGCAAGACAGCAAAGCAATGAGGAGATGAGCAGAAGAGGAGAGCAGAAGCATAAAAGAGAGGATGAAGGTAAGAAAGACGTGCAGACAAGGAGAAGAGCAGAAAGGGAGGGGAGCCAAGACAGGTAAGACAGAAAAACACAAGTGGAGAGCAGCTGAAGAGAAGAAGATGGGCAGAGAGGACACAGGCCAGGGAGAAGCGAAACAGAACAGAAGGGAGGAAGAGAGCACAGAAGAGCAGAGAAGGAAAAGAGCAGTAAAGAAGAAGAGCACACAGTGGTCAGAACAGAAGAACAGGAGAGCATTATATGTGCAAGGAGGATACAGTGAAGTCAGAAGAGCTGATGAGGAGAACGACAGGAGAAGAGAGGAGATGGGTAAGAAAAGCAGAAGAGGAGTACAGATGCAGGAGAGGGGTCAGGATAGAAGGAAGAAAGAACAGCAGATGAGCAGAAAAAGGAGGATAGCAGGAAGGGAGAAGAGCTGAAGAACAGGTGAGGAAGAGAGAAGAGGGAAGCACAGAAGAGGGAAGAGCAGAAAAGACAATGCTGTCTGCTGTCCTCGCTAGCAATGCCCCAAGACACGGCCAAAGCGAGGAGAAAAAGCCCATGATGTAAAGTTAGCCATGTTCTGGAGGCACACAGCACCAGTTCACAGCAACAAGCTCGGCATACGCTGCATGGGCCTTGACTCATTCCTGCACTGCTCTCAGCCCAATCAGGGCTGTCCCACCGAAATCACTCCTTTCCATTGTCACCTGTATAACTGCCCTACCACGGCTGCCACCACTTTCCAGAACTGGTAAGTAATGCTGGCAGTTTAAGTCCTTGGCCACGGGCTGGATAAACACGGTTTTGGGGGGTGACGACTGGCAATCACTTGGACAGATATCCTGAGTGGGAGGGGAAACCATTCCTGGGGTGAGAAGGCACTGCAGGGATGGCAAATCCCCACTGGGACGGGCAGACCCTTGGGAAGGAAGGGCACTGGGCTGCAAAATGCCCATCGATACGGTCACTGATCGTTGGGATGGGAACGACTGGGATGGGAAGGAGGTCTGGGTACGAAAAGTCAAAGCATGGCAAGCCAGGGGGAAAGGGGCTGAGCCCAAGGGTCACGGAACCCCCGTGGGGAAGGGGCTCCCCCAGAGGCCACTCTCCAGCTGCAGCAGCTCCCCCTGCTCTGACGCTCCAGCTGACCCCTGTGCCCCAGATCCCACTCCTGTGACCCGGATCTCACCCCAATGCCCCAGATCTCATTCCAGCGCCCCTTCTGGCATTTCCCCACAGAGAGATTCCCTCGAGGAGTGCTGACAGTGCCTCTGACACCCGACGCCATTCTCGCTGATGCGACTGCGCCGCCACCGGACCCCGCCTGGATGCAGCCCACCGTCCGCAGACCGATGCCGGTACCTCAACCCTTCCCTGTCCCCACTGCCACCCACCTGGCACCACAGCCCTCTGTCTGGCCCGGGGTTCCAGGTGCCTGGGGACAGGCAGCGCAGCTCCCACCCGGGGGGCCGCCCCCAGCTCCGGCTCAGCTGCAACCCGTAGGCCTGACCCCAGCTGCGGGGCTGCACTTACCAGTGCTGCTTCGCTCTCATGGGCAGAAAGCGGCATTGGCGGCACACTTGAAGTATTGATATGAAACCTGGTATTTCTGGGGGAAATATCATATTCCTGAAAAAGAAATCATATTTGCAAAGGAAATGCAAATGCAGCACATCCCTGCACCATCCCAGCACATCCCATCACATCTCATCACCTTCCAAGCACCATCCCAGCATTGCTCCAGCATATCCAATCACATCCCAGCACCATCCCAGCACCATCCAATCACAATCCTGGATGCCTACCTGTGCAACGTGGTTTAGGAAACCTGTTTTGGCAGGGGGAGTTGGTCTTGAGGATTTCTAGAGGTCCCTTCCAACCCCTACAATTCTGTGATTCTGCAATCCCTGCTCCATTCCAGCACATCCCATTACGTCCAGGGAGCATCCCAGCACCATCCCAATGCATATCACCACTTCCAAGCCCCATCCTACCACCATCCCAGCAGCATCCCTGCTCCACCCCAATACCATCCCAGCAAATACCAGCACATCTCAGCACACCCCATCACCATCCCTGCTCCATTCCATCACCACCCGAGCACATATCAGCACTTCCCAGAATCATCCCAGCACCATTCCAGAACATCTCTGCATATCCAGGCATCAACCCAGCACATTTCTACACTTCCAAGCACCAACCCAGCATCTTTCCAGCACACCACAGCACATTCCATCAGCATCCCAGCACATCCCAGCACCATCCCATCACCATCACAGCACATGCCAGCACATCGCAGCAGCATTTCAACAGATCCCAGCACTTCCCTGCACATCTGGACACCATCCCAGCACATCTCAGCAGCATTCCAGCACATTCCAGCACCATCACTGCACAGGCCAGTACATCCCAGCAGCATCTCTACACATCTGAACACTTCCTGCACATCCGGGCACCATCCCAGCACCATCCCAGCACCATCCCAGCACCATCCCAGCACATCCCAGTACATCCCAGCACATCTCTGCACATCCGGGCTCCATCCCTGCACCACTACAACACTGTCCCAGCACATCCCAGCACATCCCAGCACTATACCCGCACATTCCAATACCATCCCAGAACATCCCAGCACCATTCCAGCACAATCCAGTACCATCACATCACCATCGCATCACCATCCCAAACGATCCCAGCACAACCCTGTATATCCCAGCACCATCCCAGCACCTCCCACCACCACCCCACACAATACCAGTACCATTGGACACCAACCTACACCATCCCAGCACATACCAGTACCATCCCAGCACCTCCCCCTCATATACCAGTACTATCCCAGCAGCATCCCAGCACATCCCAGTAGCATCCCAGGACCATCCAGAACCATCCCAGAACATCCCAGGTTTCTCATTTGTCTGGCCTTTCCTTTATTTCTTGCAGTTCCTCCTGAGGAAAAGTTTTTGCTTGAGGCAGACTGTGGGTGACACTGTCGCTAGTATCCTTACATGCTAACAGTCCCTCGAAAGCCATCTGCAACAAGGCCGAATTGCGTTTCTCTTTCTAATTGTTCCTCGCCATTAACTATTTGGTTCCGCAGAGTTTTTACCCATTCTGTGTAACTCTCGCCGATTCCTGTTGTGCTTCTATGGTTTGTTGTTCTGCCGAATGCTTTTCATCTCGGAACTCCACGGCAGCTTTTAAAGCAGCCCCGAGCACGGCACAAACAAATGACTTTCCTTTTCCAGCTGTGTCCCAGCCTCATTCTGTAAGGCGCTAATGCGGTCCAAACACTGCAAATGATGCCCATTTTGGCGTGCCCGGCCCACCCCTGATCGAGAGGGACGAGCACCGTGCTTTTCTAAAAGGTCGAATAACACAGCTTCACTTCTCCGACCGGCAACACCGTCACTCATTTCGTAATGCCATGGGAGACCTACGCTAAGGGAGGAGGAGGTGCATGTCTTCAAAAGCTCAGTTACTCCTCACCGCTCCTCCCAAGGAGGCACCACACCTGAACAAATTCGAATGCTCCCATCGCGCCTCCTTTTGTTGAGGGGAGCACACAAAGACAAGAGGCTAAAAAGCTGCGAACACCACGCCTGAGTTACAAGACACACTGCAGTTCACTTTTTGCAACTCCAGGAGCTGCTCACCGCTCAAACCACTCCTCCCTTTCTTTGGGGCAGCACAAAAAGTGTGAAGAAGCTAAAGCTACACTTTCTAGGTTTCAATAGAGAGAATAAAAGGTCTTGGAGAGGCACACACGTTTAAGTCAAAATATCACTTCTTCACTTCCCCAAGAGCGCGCACACACACACACACAAACAAACAAAATGCAAACAGTCAAAATACGCCCCCGACAGGTACTCACGTAAAAAGTAAAGGTTCAGAATACGGAGCGGTCTTCCTGGAGAAGGACTCACGTCTCAATGTTCAAAAAGATCGCTCCTTGCAACTCCAGAAGGTGCACACAGAGAGGTTTCAAACTGCACCCGGAAGGACAACATTCACAGCGGGTATCCTGCCACGGCTACGCCAGTAACAAAACGTCTCGCTCCAATTTACAGGAGGGAGATGAGGTTCTTTTAATATCTGTATGCCCGGCGTGAGATTAAGAAACAACGGTTCATGTGTTAGTCCGACCGGTTTGTTGCAAATCCTCATCAGGGAGACGGGGAAGGGAAGGAGGGCGACCGAAAAGATGGGAAAGAAGCAAGAATTGCGTCAAGCGGGGATGGTCACCGCCAGGATCCAGCAACGTACCGTTGCACGGCGTTTGAAGGTCCGAGGCAGAAGCAGCGGGGGGGGGGAGCAGCAGCGTGGCGGCCTTGGGCAGCGAGCAGGCAGCAGGAGGCGGCCGCGGAGCCATGCGGGAGGAAGCAGCAGCGCTCGGGCAGCAGCCCAGGAGAGTTCGGCAGCATGCAGGCGTCACTTGGTGAGGAGGCTGCTGCCAGAAAGCCTCTGTTCTTCCTCATCAGGAATCTGTTGCCAGAAAACTTCTGTTCTTCTTCATCAGGAATCTGCTGCCAGAAAGCCTCTGTTCTCCTTCATCAGGAATCTGCTGCCAGGAAAACTATCCTCGTGGTTTTCGATTCCCTTTTATCCTCCTTGTTCTCCTGCCTACGTGACAAGGATGGGTCTTGAGCAAGAGTCACTGAGTGCCCCCTGAGATGGCCGTCATCCTGAGGTAAGTCCGCACAAAAGAGCACTTCACAGCCACTTAGCTGCAGCTCATCTCCCCTCCTTGCCCCTGGCCTCGTCTCCCCCAGACAAAGGATTTCACAACCCTTGCTCAGGACTTGCCTGCACTTGCACAAGTCCATCTGTGTCCCCAGCAAGCTTTGAGACGCTGACGTTAACAGAAGAATATCTTACACATCCCAGCTCCATTGCGGGTCCTCCCAGCAGCATCCTACACCATCCCAGCACATCCAGGCACATCCCAGCACCACACCAGCACCACCCCACACCATACCAGTACCATCGGACCCATCCCACACCGTCCCAGTAGGTCCAAGTACCATCCCAGATCATCTCAGCACCATCCCATCACATTCCCAGCACCATCCCAGCACCACCCCAGCATATACCACTACTACCCCTGCACCATCCCAGCACATCCCAGCACCACCCCACGCAATACCAGTACCACCGGACACCAACCCACACCATCCCAGCACATACAAGTACCATCCCAGATCCTCTTAGCACCATCCCAGCACATTCCATTACCATCCCAGCCCCACTGCAGCATATACAAGTACTATCCCAGCAGCATCCCAGTAGCATCCCAGCACGATCCCAACACCATCCCATACCATCCCAGCACCATCACATACCATCCGAACATGTACCATTTCCAACCCAGCACATCCCAGCACAACCCCAGCATCTTCCCACATCATCCCACACAATCCTAGCACATCGCAGCACAATCCCACGCCATCTCAGCACATACCAATACCATTCCAGCACAACTCCAGCACATCCCAGCACAATCATACACCATCCCAGAACATCCATGCACATCCCATCGCCTGCCAGCATCATCCTAGCACCTTCCTGCATCATCTCATACCATACCAGCACATCCCAGCACATCCCACACCATCCCAGCACATACGATTTCCATCCCAGCACATCCCAGGGCCACCCCACCACCTTCCAACACCATCCCACGCCATCCTAGCACATTGCAGAACAATCCCAGCACATCCCAGCAACATTCCAGCACATCCCAGTACCATCCCAGAAAGTCTCAGCAGCATCCCAGCTCAAACGAGTACCATCCCAGCACCATTCCAGCACATCCCAGCACCATCCTAGCTGAAACGAGTACCATCCCAGCACCACTGCGTGTCTTCCCAGCAGCATCCTACACCATCCCAGCACATCCAAGCATATCCCAGCCATCCCAGCACTATACCAGCACATCCCAGCACATCCCAGCACCATCCCAGCACCATCCTAGTACCATCAGGCACCAACCCACACCATTCCAGCACATCACAGTACCATCCCAGATCATCTCAGCACCATCCCAGCTCAAACAAGTACCAAACCAGCACCATCCCAGCACATCCCACCACGATCCCAGCACCTCCCACCACCACCCCACACAATACCAGTACCACCAGACACCAACCCACACCATCCCAGCACATACCAGTACCATCCCAGCACCACCCCCTCATATACCAGTACTATCCCAGCAGCATCCCAGCACATCCCAGTAGCATCCCAGGACCATCCAGAACCATCCCAGCCCATCCCAGCACGTCCCACCGCACACCAGCACCATCACAGCTCGTCCCAGCACCATCCCTGCACACCCAGCACATCCCAGCACCATCCAGCATGTCCCACCCCAGAATGTCTCAGCAGCATCCCAGCAGATACCAGTACCATCCCAGAACATCTCAGCACCATCCCAGCACTTTCTCAGCATACACCACTACCATCCCAGAACCTTCCCACACCATCCCAGCACATTCCAGGACCTTCCCAGAACCATCCCATTACCATCCCACACCATCCTAGAAACTCCCAGCAGCATCCCAGCACATCCCAGCACCATCCCTCACAACCCCAAACCATCCCACACCATCCCAGTGTGGGAATCAAATGTTGTTTCTGCATTAGAATTGGATAATATTATTTTTATTTCATGATATCCGCTATCATAGTTCTTTTTGGGAGTCCTTCTACTTCACTTGGGGAAGATCTCTGATAGTTTACATCACTGATCCTCTGGACGAACCTTCCCAGGCACGCACACTCTGTATAGACGTGTATAGATGTATATTTTGTCATACACACTGCAAGAATATCCTGCACGAGAGCAAACCAGAAAACAGTGATGGCAGCCCGAGGAAGTGCCTCGAGAGACATCGGAAGGTCTGGCATCATCCCCAGAGCTCTTTGTTCAACGCAGACTTTAAAGAAAATCACCATATCAATACAAGGAGAGCACCGAGACAGCGTGGAAACGACAGGCAGCGTTCGTTTCTCGGCGCTTCTGCCCGCGGTCGTTTCTGCAGCTCCAATAACCCGCCCCGTCCCCGTGCCCTCCGCCAGGTAAGGACGGGGCGGCGCAAACGGCCGTGTCGTAGCATGCGAGCCCCGGCCCCGTCGCTCCCCCCGCTGCCCCTCCCCTCCTCGGCACCGCGTGGGAAATGGCTGGGGTGGGATTCCGGGAGAGCTGGGGCGGCTCAGCCTGCAGAAGAGGAGGCTCGGGGCGATCCGGGGCGCGGCCATCGGTCTGTGCAGGGAGCTGCGCAGAGGACGGAGCCGGGCTGTGCCCGGCGGTGCCCAGCAGCGGGACCGGAGGCTCACGCTGCAGCACAGCAGGTTTCCCTGTATGTCACCGCTGAGCCCCCAGCTCCGGTCAGCGCCGTTGGATACTTTTGCCACTGATCACAATGCAGGAGATGGGAGCACCCTTGTGAAATCCACCGGGCATCCTAAGGCACGAGGTGCTGCTGGCACTCCTGAGGCTTTGAAGGGGCAGCGGGGAAAACTGGAGGGCTCAGGGCAGTACTGGGGGCTCTTGAAGGGGCTTTGAGGTGCTGTGGGTTCAGAATGGCGTTTTTTCCTCGTTTCACACACAAGGTGGCTCAGTAGCTACCAGTTGGTGGCAGCTGAGCCCATCAATATTGTGGTTTAGACGTATGACACCAGCACCCGGCACAGCAGAACTCTATAAGCTAAGTGCCAAGGGAAGAAGAAGGGAAACTTTAAATTCATTACCTCCTGTAAACTGGTAGTCATTGGCTTCTTGTCACACCCTACTCCTGTAAAGCAGGATAACAAGGATTTATCGACATGCATCTCTGCAGCTTAGGACCACCATCCCGGCACTGCTCTGCTCACAGACAGTGCTGCAGGTTGTGGCACTCAGAAGGCGCCCCTCTGTCGTGCAGCCCTCCACAGCGCCTGCCTGCCTGTCCCTGTGTGGGCTGGGATGGAGCTTTTCCTTTGCAGTGCCTGGTGTGACGCCGTGTCCTGGTTCCATCGGTGCCATCCTGCAGGCTGTGCATCCTGCTGTGCACAGCGCAGTGCTGCAGAGCTGTGCTTCCCAGCCCTGTGCTCTCCAGCACTCTCGTGTGAGTTCTGCCTCTCCCAGGAATCTCCTGTTCCCAGGAACCTCTGCTGCTCCCTTGCATGCAGATCTGTGTGCACAGCCCTGTGCAGAACCGCACGTGCAAGGACTTCCCTGCACATACACCTGAGCATCCACACGCACATGCAAGCACATCTTTGCACAGCCCTGTGTGCACGCTCCATCCACGTGCACGCAAACGTGTGCAAAACCACACAGCCTTGTGCAGAGACCTTGATGCACACACCCGTGTTCACGCACACACACCCGTGTGTAAACCCACCCCTTTGCACACCAACGTGCATGAAGACACGAGCGCAGCTCCAGCCCTGCACACAGCCGTGTGCACACATACACACGTGCAAAACTAACATTCACATGGAAACACCCTGCTCACACCCACGTGCAATGCACACTGATGTTTAACACCGCCTCTAAGATGATCGGAGGGCTGGAGCAGCTCTGCTGTGAGGAAAGGTTGAGGGAACTGGGCTTGTTTAGCTTGGAGAAGACAAGGCCCTGGGGAGACCTCATTGTGGCCTTCCAGTCCTTGAAGGGAGCGTATAAACAGGAGGGGAACGGCTGTGTGTGAGGGTGGGTGGTGATGGGACAAGAGGCTTTAAACTGAGACAGGGGAGGTTTAGGTTGGATATTAGGAAGAGGTTTTCCCCCAGAGGGTGGTGAGGCACTGGAACAGGTTGCCCAAAGAGGCTGTGGATGCCCCATCCCTGAAGGCATTTGAGGCCAGGCTGGATGTGGCTCTGGGCAGCCTGGCTGCTGGTTGGCGACCTGCACACAGCAGGGGGTTGGGACTGGATGAGCACTGTGCTCCTTTTCAACCCAGGCCGTTCTGTGATTCTATGATCTCTGCACACCCTGCATGCACACACACCTGCACTCACAGCTCTGTGACAAATGCCGCTCCCATGGTACAGCCAACATGCAGACGGGGGAAATGTCAGGAGCAAAGATGCCCTGCTGCGCTCCTTCATTCTGCTCTCTGTAATGAAGGCACTGGGGCGCAGCTGCAGCCCATCCTGAGATGTGGGTTGCTGCAGGGTGCCTCGTTTGGACGCTGCGGGGTCAACCCGGAGCTGCAGCCTGAGGGACACTGCTCGTGTGCTCTGGAGATGGAAGATGTGCCAGGAGCCAAGGCAAGACTTTCACAGGCAGCGCAGGGTGGCGTTCCTGGGCCGGGTGGTGACACGCAGAGCTGTGCCCACTGCCCTGGGATCTGCGTGTGTCCCGTCCTGCAGCACTGCAGAAGGGCTCAGGGTGCAGCACTGTGGCAGGGCTCACTGAGGACGCCAGGTTGAGCAGCAGAGCCCCAGGTGGGATATGGGGGTTCTGGGACGGTGAGGGGGGTCCTGTCAGGACTGTGAGATCCCAAGGGTGACCCGAGGGGGTAAGGGAGGTCAGAAGGAGGAAACGGGAGTTCTGGGGGAGCTCAGGGAAGGGATAAGGGGTGCTGATGGGGACTGTGGGTTTCTGTGAGGCCCTGGGCTGGCTGTAGGGGAGGTGTACAGTGTCTGAGGAGATTCTTGATCCGGTCACTCAGAGCCCCGTCCAGCCCGACCTCAAATGTCTCCAGGAATGGGGTTTTGTCAACAGTTTATGGGCTGGCTTGGCCCGGTTCCGTGACTGGCAGGGTGGAGGGACCCCGGAAAGGGATCAGGGATAAAGGATAGAGAGATGGGCCCCAAAACAAAACAGCGGCAACGTTCTGAGGAGAAACAAACTAATTTACTAAACAAGAGATCAGAATGCAAGATAACACACTGTAACACAATATAATACAATATACCAGGGCTCAGCACTGGGCCCGCTTCTATTGAACATCTCTAGTACCAATATTGATGAGGGGACTGAGCGTGCCCTCAGTAGGTTAGCAGACAACACTAAGCTGGGAGGAGCGTTGATCTGCCTGAGGGGAGAAAGGCATTGCAGAGGGACCTGGATAGACTGGATCCGTGGGACAAGGCTGACTGCAGGAGTTTCAATAGGGCCAAGTGTCTGGTCCTGCATTTCGGTCACAACAACCCCAGGCAACCCTGAAGGCTTAGGGAGGAGTGGCTGGGAAGCTGCCTGGCAGAAAGGGACCTTGTTGTGCTGACCGACAGCCGGCTGAATACGAGCCAGCAGTGTGTCCAGGTGGCCAAGAAGGCCAACGGCACCCAGGCTTGGATCAGGCACGGAGTGGTGAGCAGGACTGGGGAACTCATCCTGCCCTGTACTCGGCACTGCTGAGGCCTCACCTGGAGTTCGGTGCTCAGATTTGGGCACCTCAGCACAGAAAGGACACGGATGTACTGGAGCAGCTTCAAAGCAGGGCAGCAAGGCTGGGGAAGGGCTTGGAGGATATGGCCTCCGAGGAGAAGGAACACGAGGGAGCAGGGCTCTCCCGCAGCTGCAGCCTGCAGCCTCGCTGAGGCCTCCCCGAGCACCTTCACTGCGGGAGGGCGGCACACGGCACGGGCACCCCGGCCGTGCCGGCGGCTCTGACGGCAGCGCTGCGCCTACGGCACACGGCACGCCATCGCAGGGAGCGGGGCCGGGAGATGCGTGACGTCTGAGCCCGTTATTGACTGCCAGCGCGTGCCCGCCCCCCCCCCGTCTCCGCAGAGCCGATTGGCCGCCGCGGCCGTCACTCGACTCCAGGGCGGGCTTCCTCTCCACGCCGTGCGCGTGCACGTTTCGTCCGGCGGTGCCCGGCCCGCCATGCCGAGGGCGAGCCCGGGCGACAGCCGCGCGGCGGCGTGACGCCATCGCTAGGAGACGCGCGGAGCTCGGGCTGCGTGTCACGTGAGCGGGGGGTGGGGGCTGCGGTTTGGGGCCGGGAGCGGCTCCGAGGCTCGGGATACGGAATGGGGCTCCTTGCGGGGCTGGGCTGTGGATCGTGGGGACTTGCGGGGTCCCGCGGGGATTTGGGGCGTCCCTCTGGAGCCCTGAAGGCCTGGGCGCGTTTTGGGGTCCGCTTGTGTCTGGGGGCTGGGGGAAGTGGGGGTCTAGCGGGGCTGAGGGCGGCACGGGGCTGTTTGTTGGGGTGCTGCTGTTGGACTCGGGGCGAGGGTCTGGCAGTGGCACGCGGCCGGGGGTCTGATGGAGTCCGTTCCCGACCTCGAGTCCTCTTGCAGGACTGTTTCTTTCTCAGAACCCTATCCTGAACCGAAATCCTTGATGTACCCAAGTCTAACGCCAACCCCTGCTCTGGTTAATGTGAAAAGGGCTCAAAAGGGAATCTTGGTGACTAATTGTTGCTGTTAGCAATGCTTTGGTGTTTGTTGTTGTTTTTGTGAAATAAAGCCATATATTGTATGTATATAAACAAAACCCACAAATACCTTATTAACTACATTAACTGACGTGAAAAAGTATTTTGGTATGATATTAAAGCTTATTAACCAGTATTTATATAGCTTTTCTTTGATTGCCAAATGTTTTGTTTTGGTTTTCAAAACGAAATTGAATCTGTCATTAAAAAAATCAATTCTTAATCAAGTGCCTTATGTCAAGGGTCATTTGTTACATTCCCATTCCTCTCGCTCACCAATAAAGAAGTAAAATTCTTCTTTTTGATAAATTGGGAAAAAGGGAATCTGAATGGTTTCAGTGTAAATGCAAATGAAATTTTTGGAGTGGGATGAATATGGGAACCTATATGTCATAAATTACAGTGACAGACCGGAAGAAAGGTGTATATTCCACATATTATTTTGTCCAGATTATGTTATACTCTGCTCAGCTTGTAAAGAGATACATCAAGGGGATTGGTGTTACTTGTGTCTGGAGTGTGGACAACAGTGGTGGAACAAGTTTTGGGGATTGTTCCGGGGAAACTTCAGGGTAAAAGGAGTAATTAGTGGAAACGTTAATAAACTAATAAAACAACAAAATAGCGCTATGGGAGGGTCGCAAGGGAAAGAAATACCAACAAAACAAACAAACAAACACCTCTCAGGTGTATGTTGGCATATTGGAAGGATGCTGCAGGAGGGCCAGGGGGAATATCAAATAAGAAACTAGGAACATAAATGGAATAACGGGACCAGTTTTATAATGGAGTACCCTAATCATGAGAGACCAAGTGCTGGGTGTTTGTGGAAGCTGAAGAACTGTACGGTTTGATTTGTGGATTGTGAAAGGAATGGGACAAACTGTTTTGATGGCATAAGAAAGGTAATTGTTACTGGTATACAGAAGTAGAATGGAGGGTATGTGGAAGGGTAACTGAGGGTACGACAAAGGAAAAAGGGTTAAAGAGAAAGTGAGTTCATCTGTGCTGAGGTGAGAGCAACCCCCCACACCGTTCCCTGCAAGCAGAACTTGGTGTGAGAGAGTAAGCTGCAGATGGAGACTGCTGCTGTAAACAGCATGACTTGCACAGGGGGAGATAGAGAGGACAGGGCACTGGAAGTGAGGCTAGCCTCTGCAGAGAGAATGGCAGTGTTGGTACTGAGAGCCTCTGGAGAGAAGGAGGTCAACTGGGAATAACAGCGGCTGTTAGTGTGGCGGCACTTTTCCTCAGCAATCAGACTGTAGTTATTTCATATGCACTAATAGAATATGGTCAGATAGAATGAAGAAAACAAAAGGAAGCGTC
The DNA here is from genome assembly GCF_026119805.1 of Tympanuchus pallidicinctus. NCBI lineage: Eukaryota > Metazoa > Chordata > Aves > Galliformes > Phasianidae > Tympanuchus > Tympanuchus pallidicinctus. Next base: position 63,393 of record NW_026294789.1, on the reverse strand, counting down.
GCGTATTATGAGAGTTTCTGCTTACATGTCAGTTGAGCTTGAAGCTCAGAGATGCTTTTTAAAACTGCAGCACAGGGAAAATGGAACAAGATGGGATTTATGTTATGGAAAGCAGGAATGCATTCTGAAGATTGAGTGACTTCTAGTTTTAATTTTTATTTTCTGCTTTCAGTGTTTCCCAGGGAATACAGCAAGAGGTTTTAGGAGAATTTTAACCAAGAGAAAGGAAATACAGCTTGCTGTTGTGAACAATGCTTCCTAGGCTGTTCACTGATTGAGGTAGCACTGCTCTAAACCAAAAACATATACAGATAACTGCACACCTACCTCCTCTCAGGAAGAACCTCAGTTGCTGTCAGTTCATACGTATTTGCTGGTGTTTTGGGCTTCTTAACTGCGATGACTGTTGTGCACTGGCTCTCTGAAAGAAAGCATCCAAACCAAAGCAGGTATGTTTCTGCAGTAGAGGATTGACTTCTCTTCAGTCAGGATTTCTCACGATTAGCAATTACTTTTTTAAAGCCAGCCTCCTATCTATCTCTAGTCTGCATCTTCAGCGTGATAAAATAGGTTTTAACTAGAACAACAAGACTAAACAGAAAACTGAGACTGATCCCCCCAGAGCTCTGTAATTCAAAAGTCTTTGAGGGGCCGGCGCAGTGCAGTACTACAGTTTGGAAGGGATGAGGACCAGAACTGGCTTCTTGTTCTGCCACTGGTCTCAGGACAAACACTGAGGAATTTACTATGTCAGAAGGTTGCATTCCACATCAAGCATTTTCCTTCAGGTGTAAAGGTGCGAGTTGCATCACCACAGTTAATACTACATGTTGAGTAACGGCCTAAAAAGTTCTATTGTCCACGTGTTGGAAAAGAGCTCTGTGGAGCAGCTTTGCATTTGTGGAGACAACTCAATACAGCTCGAAGATTCAGCTTTCCATAGCAGCAGTTGGCCCCAGACAGCCATGTTCTCAACACTTCCAAGAGATACTCCCACCATTTATTGTTATATCTTTAAGTACTGCTTCAACTATCCTGAATGCAAGAACTTCCAATAGACAACAACAGTATTTTAATTGCTTAACTCTCAGGAATATCTAACAGAAATGAGCTGAAATCACACTTCTGCACTTCTCATGTAAGAAATACCTACTTTCACTTTTTAAGCTTGCCATAAGACCAACATCAGAAGTTACCACATGCAGTCTTAAGACAAAAATAAAACCTGTGTGAACAACCAGCCTTTGTAATGCGCTTTGTTGAACACTTACCAAAGGAAAGTGGTATGTTCAGTGACTCTTAGTAACATATTAGCCTGCAGAGATGGAGCATTTCTGAACAATATTCCCTAGCACTTGGAACAGAAGAATCTTCAACTGTAGGAAGCGCTTAATACTTTAAAGGGCAGAGTGAACACGTGCAGTATCAACACCAAGGATGAGGACAAGCACCTCTGTAACCCAGAGGAGCTGATACAGCATGGACACATTTCTGGTCCATCACGTAAATGCAGCTGTTAACATTGCTAGCCTCAGTATTTTCAATGCCACACCAAGAAGATATGTGAAAGTACTGGTTACATTTCATTTAGAAGCAAGATGCAATAAGAGCACAGTTAAATAAAAGCATTTACCCTTTTCTTTCACTCAACACAGCAGCCCAGAAGAAAACAAAAAACCACAATGAACGTTGAAGAAATTTTCTACTAGATCTCCACAAGAAGTGGAACCACGTGCCAGTTTTAGGAACAGCAATTGTCTCATTATCTGAATGCATCTAAAGGCACGCTCCTTGCGAAACTGTGAGAACCTCTGTAATTAACAGACGAGTAACCTGCCCTGACATATGGCTAAACCACTTGCAGTGCACTGTCAGATGTACAGGCTGGTGAATACACGCGCTGTGACCAAAAAAACCCCAAACCTAAATCTTCCAGAAACAGAAGGTTAGGATCTACAAGTATTGTGTTCACATTTGAATTTAAAAAATCCCTAAGCTACACACGTTCTAGGTTCTCATCTGTTAGACACAACGTACCTTTGGAAGGAGGTGCCTGGAGGGGTTTGCCTTGCACTTGTTTCTGTGTCTCACTCTTTGGAAAGGAGGCCTTTGGAGCAGGAAGTGCAAAGGGCAGTGCATTTCTTTATGCTGACTCTGCATCCACATTTCTTTGCATGCTGCATAGATGCCACTTTTCCTGTCACTGGAGCTGACAGTGTGAATTCCATATTGCCCAGCTGAGTATCACACCTTGAATGCTGCCAGGTACTGCAATCACATCCAGAGAAGTCACTGTCAAGGAAATTCTAACATCTAAGCAGGTCAGACACAATGCTTATAAAAACATCCTACACTACTTGTCTATTGAGCAAAGTAGTTAAAAACTCTTCAGTACCTCTGATTCTCCCCTAAAATGAGTTTGCTTCTTATAGATTGTCAAGTGCCATTTTTCTATCTGTTCATCTGAATTCTACATTTAGGATTAACTCCTCACCAGCTTATCTAAACATAGCTATGAATTATCACTTTTTTAGCTGCGAAATTTGAATTGCTTCACTGTGGGTTTTCTTGTCCAATACAGAAAGATTGAATTTCTGTCGGTACCTTTAAAGCTCTGTCCACCTCTTGCCTAACTCCAAAATCTTATTAACTGTGCCTTATCACTTCCCATTTTGTTTTAAAATCCTCACTGACTCCTTCGCTTGTTTCCTTACTCGCTGTTTCAGTGCAAACCGAACACTGAAGTTAAGGTTCTCATCAAATGAACCATGGCTTTCAGGTAGAAGGCATCAAGTTTATGCTCAACATACTTCTTTGCTCAATCTGTATCTCCCTTTGGTCAAGGTCCACTAGATACTTAAATATGTAATAAGCATTATACACACTGAGAAGCAGATTTCTGGATTAAGAATTGTGTTTTTTTCTGTCAGAAACCAGCACTGGATCTTCAGACACCTGCTTTGTTCTGTGAGCATTTAGAACAAACTCTTCTAGTGGAGATTCTTCAAACAATGAAGTTCCATCAGCAAATTCCATGGATCCAAACGCATGTGGCACATGGCTGCAACCTGGCACATCTTCAGATGTCACAGCCTTTTCAGACTGAAAAGAAGCGTTCAGTTGAGATTCTTCTGCAGGATTAAAAGGAAGATTTCATCAGAAAAAAATAATACCAGTAAAATCTGAATATGATTGCTTTGCAAGTTCCTAACTATGGCTAACAGCTAATGGAAGTCCACATGCCAACAGCCCCAAATTTATATCATGCTCTTAATATTGTAATTGTGGATTTGACATTCATATCAAGAGCAGAAGGGAAATTATTCTTAAAGCTCGAGTCATCTTTTACAACCTGTGTCAACAAGAGCAGCATCTCAGAGCCTTCCATTTGGAGACTTGGACCACAAGCTCTTTTCAACAAAAGTCAAATAACAGCCTGGAAAGAACTGAAGAAAAGAATGCCGTGAGGTCTGAAAGTGGCTCATAAAAAGGCAAACAAGTCATATCCAAAACATATGATTGTGCAATCTGCAGCACTGCTTGAAGCAGTGTTTGGAAGCCTATGAGGAAGCCCAGGCAAAAGTTCCTTACTGAATCATGGAATTCAGTGTTTCAGTCAAGATTTCTAATCTTCACATCTCACACCACACATGACTGTGGTATCAAAACATCTTTTGTTTCTAACAGCTCATTATGATTTCAGGAACATCCTTCCCATGGACTTATTTCATACCACTTTGCCAATACTGCATACAGCTACCTTATCAGTCCTGAGATAGAAAGGAGGCATTTTTGGAAGCTATGTTCTAGTGACAGATAAGTGTCTCCTGATCTGTGTTCATAGATGTCACAATGATCACATGTCTCATTGCTAGTGAAAGCAGAAACAGCAGATCTAGGGAAGCTCTATGATGACTTACTAAAAAGCCCTTTCCAGAGGGCTGCTAGCTATGGGCAATCTCTATTCTCTAACTGAGATCACGTTCCATTACAATATGAATGCCTGAGCAGGATATCGTGACTATTGTGTTTCAGAAGAAATGTAGGCCATAATGATTTTTTTGGAATTTCCTTACACATAAAACTGTTTCCAAAAAGGTGGTGTTACACATACTCTTGTGCCATCAAATTCGCAGAATCACAGACTGGCTTGTAGGGACTTTGCAGGTCATCTGGTCCTACGCTCTTGCCCAAGCAGGGTCACCTAAAGCAGGCTGCCCCAAACTATTTCTGTCAGCTTTTGAAAATCTCCAAGGAGGGAAACTCCACAACATTTCTGGCCAATGTGTGACAGTGCTTGGTCACCCACACACAGCATTTTTTCCTGATGTTTAGACAGAATCTCTTGCAGTCCAGTTTCTGCCCATGTCCTGCCACTGGGCACCAATGAAAAGAGCCTGGCTGCACCTTCTTTGCATCCTCAGTCCAGGTATTCACTCACAATAAGATCTTCCTGAGCCATCTCTTCCCCAGGCTGAACAATGCCAGGTTATGTGAAAGGTTACGTTCTCTCACTTTCTTGTCTTCACATGAGACCAGTTCTAATTAGAGGCATTTGCTGTTCAGGTATTTTGGCAGGTTGAGCATGTATTCAGATGCCTTATCTTCAGGCAGGCAGGTGTAGTTTGTTCTGACTACTGTGGAAGGACTGATAGGCTGCTGTGTTACGTGATTTTCATCAACGTATGTGAGGGCATAATGCACTTTTTTAAATAGCAGCACTAACCAGACCTACCTGGCACCCATGTCACAAGTGCCAGCTAGATAGATAGAGCAACTTCACTGTTGCTGAACCCAGAAAGACTAATGATCTGGATGCGAAAGACTAACTCACTGTGATCACAGAAATCACATTATTATTAACTACAAGATATGGTTTAGTAGCTTGTGGCACTAATAGGAATGGGAGGGTGGTTGCACTAGATGATCTTGCAGGTCGTTTCCAACCTTGCAATTCTGTGATTCTGTGACCAGCAGTTCAATGGAGGTGATGCTGCCCCTCTGCTCTGCTCTCACTGACACATCATCTGCAGTACTGCGTCCGGTTCTGCAGCCCTCAGCACAAGGACATGGAGTTGTTAAGCATGTCCAGAGGAGGGCCACAAAGATGATCAGAGGGCTGAAACACCTCACCTGTAGGGAAAGGCTGAGAGAGCTGGAGCTCATCAATGTGGAGAAGAGAAGGCTCCTAGGAGACCTTGTAGTGACCTCCCAGTACCAGAAGGGCCCTATAGGAAAACTGGGGAGGCACTTTTTATGAGGCCAGGTAGTGACAGGACAAGGGGAAATGGCTTAAACTGGAAAAGGGTAGATTTAGACTACATATTAGGAAGAAATTTTTTTACAGTGGGGATGGTGAGACACTGCAACAGGTTGTCCAGCAAGGTTGTGAATGCCTCCTCCTTCCAAGCATTCAAAGCCAGGCTGGATAGGACTTTTGAGCAGCCTGATCTAGGGGGAGGTATTCCCTGCCTATAGATACTAGATAATCTTAAAGGTCCCTTCCAATCCATACCATTCTATGATTCTACTCTACGATTTATATTCATAAGGCTATTCTTGTTCTCTAATTTGTTGTGCTACTTGAATAATCTTGCACAGAACTTGCTTAGAAGATGCAATTAAATCTGCTGAAGCCTAAGGAAACAGACTGCTGGACTTTCACCCAGCTGCAAGTAAAGAAAGCCACAGAGCTTACTCTAACTGCAAGATAAGGAAGTAAGAAAGACTAAATTGAGACTCTGCAAACATTGGCAGATCTCACAGTCCTGAAGATTGGAGAAAACAATCCACCAAGAGACAATGAAAGGAACCAATCCAGAGCAGGAAGATCTCCAACCTCAATAGTACTATCGGTCTTCAAGGCCGACAGGGAACATGCAGCAAAAGGGCATTTCTCTGTGCAAGGTCCTTGTTCAAGAGCAATCACCTCGAGTTTTTTGCATAACTTCAACTCTGTATGGCTTTTATTTTTTTTGGTGGGGAATCAACCACCAGCCTAAGAAGCCTGTATCAGCAGCTGACCACACTAACAGTAAATAAATGTTTCCTATTGTCTGGTCTGAATTTCCCCTGATGCAGCTCTGGGCCATTCCTGATCGTCCTGTCACAGAATCACAGAATCACCCGGGTTGGAAGGGACCTCAAGGATCATGTAGTTCCAACCCCCCTGCCCAGCAGGGCCACCAAACGTACACATTCAGATCAGGTTGCCCAGGACCCCGTCCAACCTGGCCTTGAACACGTCCAAGGACGGGGCATCCACAACCTCCCTGGGCAGCCCGTTCCAGGGCCCAACCACTCTCCTTGTGAAGAACTTCCCCCTAACATCCAACCTAAATCTTTCCTCCTTCAACTTGGATCCATTTCCCCTAGTCCTGCTGTTGTCAGCCCTTTTGAAGAGTTTACTCTCCTCCTGGGTGTAGGTTCCCTTCAGGTATTGATAGGCTGCACTGAGGTCACCCCGCAGCCTTCTCTTCTCCAGGCTGAACAAGCCCAACTCCCTCAGCCTGTCCTCATAGGGGAGGTGCTCCAGCCCCCTGATCATCTTAGTCGCCCTCCTCTGGACCCTTTCCAAGATCTCTATGTCTTTCTTGTACTGAGGGCTCCACACCTGGACACAGTACTCCAGATGGGGCCTCACAAGAGCTGAGTAGAGAGGGACGATCACCTCCCTGTCCCTGCTGACCACCCCTCTCCTGATGGAGCCCAGGATCCCATTTGCCTTTCGAGCTGCCAGAGCGCACTGCTGGCTCATGTTCAGTCTCTCGTCCATCAGGACCCCCAGGTCCTTCTCTGCCGAGCTGCTCTCAAGGCCCACTCCTCCCAGCCTGTACAGGTGCCTGGGGTTCTTCCGGCCCAAATGCAAAACCTTGCACTTTGCCATGTTGAACCTCATTAGGTTCACCTGAGCCCAGCTTTCCAGCCTGTCGAGGTCCCTCTGAATGGCATCCCTTCCTTCCACCGTATCAACCGCACCACTCAGCTTGGTGTCGTCAGCAAACTTGCTGAGGGTGCACTCAATTCCCTCATTGATGTCATTAATAAAGATGTTAAAGAGCACCGGTCCCAAGACAGACCCTTGGGGGACACCACTTGTTACCGGCCTCCACCTGGACATAGAGCCATTGACCACCACCCTCTGTCTGCGGCCTTTCAACCAATTGCTTATCCATCGGGTCGTCCACCCATCAAATCCACTTCCCTCCAATTTGGAGATGAGGATGTGGTGGGGGACCCCCAGGTAAACACAGCACCTTCCTCTGCTCTCCCCTATTCAGGGAGTTGCAGAGAGCAAAGAGGTCATCTCCTGGCCTTTTCTTCTCTGGACTAGGCAATGCAAGTGCCCTCAGCCTCTCCCCAGAGCACACACCTTCCAGTCCTGTTAGCAGCTTTGTTCCCCTCCTCCTGGCTGCCAGGGCACACCACTGGCTCATGTTAAACTTGTTGTCCCCACCACCTCTAGACCCTGTCCTAGTACTGCTCTCCAGACACTTGTCTCCTCATCTGTATGTTTGTTCCTATTCCATTGCTGGTACAATGTCTGGCATTTTCCTCTGCTGATTGCCTAACGCTCTGATCTATCTAGATTCTTCTGCAAGGTCTCCCATCCCTCCAGGGAGCCTCCAGCACTTCCCAGTTAAATATCATCAGCTGTTTAAGAAAACCTGCAGAGGATGCACGCCTCTCCTGCGTCCAAGTCAATGGGAGCCCCATCCACTGTGACTCTTTGAGCTCTGCCACTGAACCACTCAGTATAGGCTGTACCTGTCCATCTCACATTTGGATGACTTGTCTGGAAGGATGCCACGAGGGACAGGATCAAAGGCCTCCCTGAAATCTAGAAAGATTTCATCCTCTGCCTTTGTACACAAAGTGAGTGGCCTTATCATAGAACAAGATCTGACGACCAAGACTGGCTGCACACATCTCTCTTACAGATGTTGAGGCCACCAGGCTGTTTACCCAGGCAGAGCTTCGGCACACAGCAGCGTTTTTACCAGAATGTTGTGCTGAACTCTAACACTTACCCGTGGCTTGCTGGCTGTGTTGTACTGCACGTCGTTTGTAATGGAATTCTTAAGTGGATGCGCTTGCCACGAACCTTCCTGGATTGAAGCAAGAGATAGGTTGTGACATCTGGTCACAGTTCCACCTGAAAACAAGAGTATTTAGATCTCTTCAGAGAAGTTGTCAGTACAAAGAAAGCTTAGCGTTCTAAACGTTTCTGCATGTCTGGAATATTTTCCCCTTGATGTGCAACCTTCACGTCTGATCACATCAGGCTAGTTTCAGACCTTAGCTGCTCACACAACAAGTTTAAGATAGAGAAGCAGACTGCTCTTGTTTTTGCTTGAGAGCAGTACAATTGCTGAAAGTGAAAAGTAAAGCTGGTGCCAGAATGGCTCTACTGGAGTGAATGGCAAAGCTCCTATTAATGCACTTTGCACAGTATTTCAGCTGGACTCCCATTTTTGGGGGTCATGTTTCAGCCCAGCTCCAAGGAGCATCAACATCCAACTTGATTTTCAGCAGCTTTTTGACTGCTATGAGAACCATGGGTAAATTGCTTGATAGACTCACAGTGTAGCACAATCAGCTTGAATTACTTATAAGGCATTAGAAGTCCTCTGATAAAGGACTGTGAAAATAGACTAACATGGAAGAACTTCTTCCCCTTGTAGGTAGATTGTTCTCATTACTTTCTGTACCTGAAAAAAAAAAAAAAGTAGAAATGTCTCTCCTAGGTAAAACTTACATTTTATATCTATTCCTACTAAAGTTACCTGGAAATCTTAACAATCCTTCCAAGTTTTACCACTTTCTATTCAATAGAAAGACAATTCAATTTCAAGAAACAGTTTTCAGATTCAGGTTAAAGCCAGAGTACACATCGTGTTTTAAATCTCTTCTGTAGCTTGGAATGTCATTAGTAACATTGATACAATATCTCTACAAGCACTCAGTTTAGCTTTTCTCATTCATTTTCAAAAGTTACTGGAATGGATTCATTTCTTTAAGAGTTTGTGAGCTGTAATTCCCAAAGCTTGTTTGGTTGTCTGAGTGAGGAGTTGATACTTTCCACTTATTAATGAAACATTTCAGAGCAGTGAGTTAAGCCAGCACGTGACACCTGCTGTGCATCCATAAGTTTCTGTTTTGAGTCTATCTGGACTTCCAGAGATTCATCAGGATTTTAACATGGTACAAAATAACAGAAAGGCTTAGGAAACAAAACTAAAGGAGAAAAAGAGAATAAATGTGAACTTCAGAAATGTAGTTGTTAGCTACAGATAGACTATGGAGTTCAGCAGGGGTACCTTAGCTCTGAAAGGTATGAAAGATTTCATGTTTGAGAAGAAGCAAGCATTAGAGTCTGTTAATACAGAAAGGTTATTTACTGCAGTAGTGAGCTTAAATACAATGAGTTACATACATTCGTTACCTCCGATATTAATGCCGATATACTCTCTCTGCTCTCTCTGCTCTGGTTCTGAAACACAGCAAGTTCTGTTGCACAGTCTTCATCAAGGTGCCCCAGCTGCAAGAACAAGACCTGTACTGAAGAAACAGCTTCCAAGTCATCTCACAGAGCCAATATCACCATGATAGTCTTCTGATATGCACCAATCAAGTCAATAGTTAGCCACCATTTCAGATTTTCTATTTTAAATAGTTAGCATCAGGGCTAAATACTGCAAGGAGTAAACAGAGTCACCACGCTTCAGCAACGGGTCCCTCTGTGGCAACAGGTTCTGCATTCAAGTACAAAAGCCTGTCAGCAGATGAGATTTTCACTAGAGCACAAGTTACACCTCTATCCCCTCTTAATTATTCAGTTCCATGGCATGCACAGCACACGGTGGTGTACGATCAGCACAGCTGTTCTTCAGAGAAACAGTGGCACCCAGAGGCCAGCAGCAGCCATTGGCTGCAAATACACAGCAACTTCTCAGTATCTGCAGCAAGAATCTCCCTCGCACACCCAATTCCCACCCCCACCCCAACCCCGCTACCCCAACCTCTCACACAGATCAGACAATTGAGAGATAAGGAGCACAAGCACAGTTCCAGAGAATCATAGAACGGCTTGAGTTGGAAGGGACCTTAAAGACCATCAAGCTCCAAGTTGCAAAGCTGCAACTCACCAGATCAAACTGTCCGGGGCCTCATCCAACCCGGCCCTGAATGCCACCAGGATAAGACATCCCTACCTCCTGTTTTATCCACCGCACCTCTCAGCACGGGGCTGCCTGCAAACTTTCTGAAGGTGCTCTCTAGTTCCATTCTCTCTGTCACTGACAAAGGTGTTGAAGGTGCCAAAATGGACCCCGGAGAGTAACCACTTTTCAGCAGCCTCTGAAGAAATGTGTTATCACTCCCGTTCTGAGAGGATGCCAGTGGTCCAGGAAAGACTCCAGAACATACTTAGGCTTCTTCGAGTGTGTGTACTTACTGGGTATTTACTTTGCCACTGAACAGCACCTTGCATGAGCCAAAGGTGATTTCACAGGAGTTTAACTGTCATCTGCTTCTTTGGGTCTGCCTAGTGGGCAGCAACATTCAAGTTGTTATTTACATCACCGAGAAGAACTGCAGACAGTTATTCTTTTCCTAAGAACTTCAAGGTGCCTGGAAGCACAAATAGAGACCAGCAGTATTTATTCACTTCACCAGAAGGAAGGTCAAACACCTGAGCTGTGAAGAACAGTTACAGCACCTATGGTTACAGTAAATGTTCCACGAGCATTTTGTATGTGAGACTGCGTAGATACAGCCCAAAGGCACACTCAGTACGTTCAGCTTCCTTTGAGAAACAGCTTTTGTGTACAGATCACTTTTAATTACACAGCACAATTAAGAACATCCAAATGCAAGCTGCTTGAAGACTGTGTAGTTATTAAAACTGCAATATTTCTATAACCATTAACTAGTACTACATGACTATTGGAGAATTTTCAGCACAAGGCAATGCTAACCTTTTCTTCAAGGACATCAGGCATGGAGCAGTTTAACTTGTTTAAACACCGCATATTTTCTAAGCACTCCATCAATGCTTTGAGCTGATGCAACAGCATTTTGTACATCAATCTGAACAGAAGCAGCTCTTTTACCTGCAGCAGTTGGTCAAGTAGCAGCGTGCTGCTAGGGGAAAGCCATTTTGGAACAGTGTCTTTTCCTCTCTGCAATAAAAAAGTTATTTTCTTCACTAAAATAAGAGAGGATTGAGAATGAACCTTCAACAAATAGCTCAAAAGGAACTATTAAATTATTTGGATGATATTGACATCTCTTTTCTTTCAAAGCGTAGGAACAGAGATTACAAACTCTGCTTTAAGAACAGCTTGAATAAATGTAACGGTAAAAATTCACACGTGCTTGGCTGAGGGCAATGCTGGAAGGGAAACTGCTCACAAGAGCTACAAAATGCCCAACAGCACACCAGAAATACTTTGTTCTAACAACAGTTATGGCACATAGTCAATTTCCTTAAGTATTTCCCAAATGAAGTGATGTGGAGCATTACAGGGAAAAGAACACTGAACACAGATGCTGTGATTGGATTCAAGCAGTAGACTTAAACCAGTTCTGAGTTTTAGATTCCAGGATATCTCAGGATCTGTAACGTGTGACAGTCAATTACACAACAATGCCTCGGTGTCTGCATTCCAAGCACTTTTCAGATCACAGCCACATCAAATCAAAACAAATTCAGTGCAGAAATAGCAAGCCAGTATCTTAATACTTGTGAGAGTATCCATTTTTCACTGCATTCTGACTCAGTTCTGAAACTTGCTCATCCCAGTTCACTTAAACAAGTTCCACCAGTTCAAGCACTGCAGCCCTCAGCTCCTGTGTGTATCAGACAGACAGAACTAAATGGTGCAGAAACAATCTTGGACAGCTTTAAGAGCTCCATTCTGCTTACAGACTCGCAGTCCAAAACTATCCACAATTTTAAGGAAATGTACACCTGAAGTAGTTGGATCATTTTCCATTTGCCACGTTCTGCAAATTGGAGTAAGTGATTAGCACAAAGGATTTTCTGCAGTCCTGCAGAAATGGACAACGTCCTAATTACAAAGGGACAAAGGTTCAGTGCACAACACAGTTCACATGCTTAGCTTGTTGTGCGCTCTGAAAGGAAACAGAACGAACTGTTGAATTCAAAGGCAATCAGTGGGGTCCCACATTTCCTCCTGGTTCTGGAAGAGGAAATTCTGATAGCAGCTGCAGAACTTTGCTCTTCCTAGACATGAGAAGAGCTGGCATTCCATAACATTCATTTCTGGTAAATCAAACGATGTATTTCTATTTTTACTACACGTAGTACAGGGAGCAGCCAGTTGAAGAACCAGATACAGAAATTAGCCCATTGGCAAGTAAACACTTCTCCTCAAACTCTGCATGCTACCATGTTATATAATCAGGCTACAGCACCGCATAGGCCAACCAAGTGCAGAACCAAACCCACAAAATACTGGTAGACAAAGCAGCAAAAAAGGGGACAATATTCAGCAGACAGGCTTTTCCACACACAGCACAGCTCAGCATGTTCTGCCATCAGAGAAGCAAGGCCTCTTGTCATGCTCAGCTATTTCCCTTCTCAGTGTATTCTAGCACCATCAATACCTCCTGTTATCCTCCTGTAGAGTGCCATCACACTGCCATCGTCAAAAGGAAGAAACCCACACAGCAGAGCGTACCGCAGTGCACCCATGCTCCAAAAATCTGCCTGAAAAATAAAACAAGTTTACAAACCTGAAGCACCTAAAATGGCTTACTGACAGACTGCATTGTCCGCCCTTGCCAAAGGCCACATACAACCTACAAAAAGCTGGCTCTTTCCCCCAGGAAAAAAACCTTATGGCTCCAGACAAAGCATATGACCCTAATTCAATTGCTCTTCCGCTCAACTTAAAGCACTACGAAAACCTCTTAGCTCATCACCCTTCTGCAGTACCTTATACCTATAAGGATTTCACTGGCAAAAATGAAATCAAACCCATCACAAAGGATTTGGCATAGTTACTTGCTACTGGCTACAACGAGAGCTGCCAACAGTCAGCTGTGAGGCTCTGCTGCTGTTCTCTTTATGTACAGGCACAACAAGGCTCTACACCTCACAGTGCAATTCTCACTTTGACTGTAAAGAAAAAGGGGGCTTGAAAAGCAGTCTGTGGAAAACAAAGAAAGCAAGAATTAGAAGCCATCAACAGCGGTGCAATGGTACCCAAAAGAATTGCTTCATCTTTAACAGCAGAGCAATTCAACAAGCATGAGGGCATTTCAAACCAGACCAGTTGGGACAGATGAACAACTGCAAGTAGTGGGTTCCAAAGTTCGAAACATGAAATCAAGGCTGGAAAAACTCTTCACATGTTCGTCTCTCAATTTTTAGTACATTGTGCATTACAGTGGAAGCAAGTCTTCAACACAACTTGGAAGCTAAAGACAAGTCTAACAAAACATGTAAGATCCTGAGACCGCACAAGAGTTTGACCAGTGATGGACAATTAGCAGAGCAAATTGCTCTTTCAAAAACTTACTAATAGAAGGAGATCTCTGAAGTTGCTGTTTTACAGAGCCCCAAAGTAGGGGACAATTGGTGGAGACAGATGAGGATCAGCCAGAGACAAACCAGCCAGCTGTGTGAACTGTGGCCCATTGCACTTTTCAGTCTGTGGCCACTGACAGCTTCTGAGAGCCACTGAGCAACGCAACCCAGCAGAATTCAGGAGGGGAACCAAGTGAGCGTATCTGAGCTCCACTGCCTTTAAACGCTCTCTGGGGAGGGAAAGAGGGGAGAGGTGCAAAACAAACAAACTCTGGTCTGCAGACCTCTGAGCCAATATAGGCTTTGCTCTGGATTAGCTCTGGTGCTGCACATGCTGGGCTTCCACAGCACGTGTTCAGGCGGTCATCAAGGCCTCCCTGGAATAACACAGAAAACAGAAGAGTTTGCTTTAACAGAGTTCATGCTTTCTGTAAGGACATTTCAGAAGCCTCAGAGGCTTCTTCTCCTGGGCATACTTTCATTCACTATATATTTGGCTTTCATTCAATAGGTGACCTCACTAAGCAAATATTGTCCAAGACCATGAGCACTGTACAAATATACAGATCCCAAGCTGCTCACTTATCTGATGTATCCTTGGCATGATGCATTATTTTCCTCAGCTGATCATCTACTAAGATGAACTGTCTGCGCAAACACCAAACTGAGAAAGAAGTCATACAAGAGCTGTTGTGTTTGAGGCTCGCTGGTCATTTAGAGCAATTTCATGCAATCACTTCACAAACTTGACAAAGAACAACTGGTAGAATACTTCCTTATTCAGAGTATCCTATTACTCTACTTGGGTTTTGTGCTGAACAGGTCAGAGCAAGATGACATTATACCCCTGGGACAACAGCCTGTTGGTCTTGATTACCTGCGAGAGGCTCTAAAATTGGCCAGGAAAAGCGATTTGAGGATAAGTAATTCTCTTTGAATCAGGAAGGCACTCTTCCCATTAAATCCTTTCTCACCAGCACCCATCTGGCATGTTAAGTAAAGGCTCCTAGAAAGCCGTTTTAAGATCAATCAATTCTCAATTCAGTTCAAGCATATGCAACCACAGGATCTGTTTGTCACCTGCAAAACTTCTTGGTTTTATCCATAATCTCAATCTACACACAGTTCCTTCGAAGAGATAATGGCATGCCAGCCCAGTGCTCCTATGACAGGCCCTTGCATAAGACAGGCGATACACGTACAAGATTGTCTACAGTTAGACTGTGAAAATAGGAAGTCTGGGAAGAGAAAAGAATCTGAGTGTGCTTCTGAGCAATCTGTTCACTCTCACACAGCTAAGGCCCTTCCAAGCAGGATGCAACTGCATGTCAACCACAGAGACAGCTTGAATGTAGGGTGTTTGGGCAAGTCCCTGTTGCATACTGTAGAAAAACATGCATTACTTGAGGGCACATTATATTTGATTTCAGATACTCTTACCTTTGGCTTTGCACAGAGTCCAAAGTCTGTCAGCTTCAAATTATGAGAAACATGTTTCTCATCAATCAGCGGATTTTCCTGGTGAATGAAAAAGCAGTCAGGAATTATTTTCACCTGAACCCTCAAGGAAACATATTTTCTCTTCTGTTATTTCTTCCCGTGGTCAGTGGTTAGCAGGCTACTAAAAGCCCTCTCTCTCTCTCTCTCTGTCTCTCAGAGATTTTCACTGACTGCTAACAAGTTCCCATATCCCAGGTGGGAAATACTGGTTTGTATCTGTTAGAAAGGGCCCGGGGACTAGGAGGACAAGTGGTGAAAGACCACAAGATGAATGCAAGCCAGCAGTGTGTGTTGACAGGAAAAAAAGCACAACAGGATAACGGGCTGCATTCAAAAGCAGCACAACCAGACCAGGACAAGTCACCCCTGCTTCACACTCATTGGACCACATTTACAATACTGTATTTAGTTTTTGGCCGGGAAAGATAACAACCTGAAGCAAGCTTTGTGGATGGCCTCCAGTCAGTGCAGGGAGCTGAAGCTCCCACTCAGAGAAGAGAAACTGGGGAGAAAGAGGTTTGTTCAGAGTGCAGAGGAACCTCATGGCAACTTCTAAACGCCCACAAGGGAAGCATGAAGAAAGGAAGACAGATTCCTGAGAATCCGTATAGCAGGTCATGGTGGGATAGTGACCAAAAACAGTCATTAATGGAAACAGCAGACTGGACAGAAGGAAACAAAACTGCTCAAGCAAGATTACCCACAGAGAGCATGCAGCCTCATCCTTGGGAGAGGTTGAGCATGAAAACGAAAAAGCTCTGAGAAACTTGGTGTCAGGATTCTCGGAGCAGCAGGTTCAGGCACAAATCTCTAGAAGTCACCTCCATTCCAAGTTACTGTCCGAGCCTGTGAATCCACCAGCTTTTCAGCTGGAAGCCAGTTCCTTGCAAAAAGTATAGGCAATGCTTTATTTTTCAGAGGGGAAAGATTCTTTAGATACGAGGATTTCATAAGATGCCTAGGAAAATGCTAGTGCTGTAATGATTTGCTTTACTCGGCGATATCAGCAACTTGAGAAATGCAAAGTTCTAACCTACTTGTGTAGAAAGACTCAAACCTTCCAGTATCTAACCCGTGCTTAAAGCCTTCAGTGACAGAAAACCCACTGGATGGAGCCAAGGCATGCATCTCATCCCATACTCTGCATAGCCACTGTTTGTTTGAAGGACCACTGTTCCTTCAGGCACAAAACTGGAGCACACTGCACGCTGACACCTGTAGTTACTGCTAGGCAGTGTTGCACAGAGCCAAAGTCATTCTCAGCTGAGAGCCCAAAGAAGTGAGAGGGAACAGAATTAGGACAGCTGACTTAAACTGGCCAAAGGGAGATCCCACACCATATGACATGGTGTGGAAGGAGTTCTGAAGGGCGTAGAAGTTCATGTAAATCTCTTCTACTGCTGGGAGCCTAACTGGAAATTGATTGGTAGGTGGTGAGCAATTGCTTTTGCATTCATCAGAACTGTTATCCTTTTCCCTTCCTCTACCTCAGTAAATAATTTTATCTCAACCCATGAGTTCTACTTTGTGTGGTTTTCTTCCCCCTTCCATTACCTCCTGCAATTCACTGGAAAGGAGTGGATTGAGTGAAGCACTGCGTGATGCTCAGGCACCTGCCAGGTTAAATAAACCACAACCACAAAGGAACAACTTTCACTCCCAATGGAAAAATAAAAACACGCTCATTGTTATTTATGAAAGACTGAATACAGTTCAGACTTACTGGTTTGAGGTCTCTGTGGGCATGACCCTGACTGGGAACATAAGCAAGTGCTGAAACAGTCTGTCGAAAAAAGACTCGAGCTTCCTCTTCTGAAAGGTGGTCCTTAGAAACAATATAATCAAACAGCTTCCCTCCAGGACAATGCTTTAATGAGAAAGGTAAAGTTATCTGACAACGTATTTAGAATGCATCCGAGAAAAATAAGCAGCAGTGAGAGCACAGCAAGCACAGGACACCATTCCCTGTGCTCAGTCAGAGCAGTACAGAGTGCTCCAGTTATGCCATGGGCCAGCACTGTGGCACACCACACAAGCCAAGAAATCTGACCCTTAACTCCAATCTGGTAACTGAGGCACTGCACTCAATGTTGTGGGTGGCATAAATCACTCAGGAGATGGCAACAACGTGGGGGTCTGGTGTCCTGCAGACCTTTCAGATGCTACTTTAAAAACTGAAGTGTGAGTTAGGAATTAAAACCAGTTCCCTTACTGTGAATGCTGATTAGTGTCTTTTACAGAAAGACAGAATATAGAACATTGCATTCTTAATTTTAAAACCAATGAATCTTGAACCCATTCACCACTGAGATATTTAAGAATCGTTTCATTTCAGCTTCATTTCTATATTATTGTCTGCTGCTAAAGATAAAAACAGTAGCCTTAAGCGTGGCACAAGCTCTATTTCTTACCTCCAAGACCATGAATATTTTCTTTGATGTCTCTGTTACATGATACAATTGGCAAACATCTTGCTGACTTCAGTTCTTCATGGCACCAATTTCTGTTCTAACACGAGGCAAGTCATCCTTAAGAGACCATAAAAGCAAGCTATGAAATTGCTAACTAATTTGGCACACCAGGTACCACATCTGACTACTGTGTAACATAAGATGTCAAAGCCTGTATGTGACAGTACACAATTCAGCATCAACTCAGCAATGGCTGACATTACTCCCATAGGAATTCTAAAACACAGATCAGAGAAAGCTGAAAGGTAAAATATCCAGTATTTTCATTAGCACTTTGTTAAAGTTGCTGTAGTAATGTTGAACTTCCTCCATTTTACAGCCAGAGAGCATTGCCCTCTGAACAACGAGGAACAAGATTTGTGGTGTTCTGCTGAACTTTTTCCACTCCTACAGCATCCTTCAAAAGGCAATGGCACTAGTAGGTTGCATTTCTATATACCACCTCCCTGTGTTCTCAAGAACTCCACAACTGCAACAGAAGGTGTCATCATATTTAAATATCTTTTGGCTTACCCCTAAAGCAACTTGGTCCATGATTTTTGCTCCAACTTTTTCACCAGTAAAAAGATGCCGTCCGAGTTTCACCTCTGCAAAACCACCTAAAATTCAAAACAAAAAGGCTTAAAGTTGTGAATAACACTGCATGGCTCGGACTTCCTTACGCTAACAGTACAGAGCACTGCTCAGAGCTTCATGCCACACAGCAGCAGCAGAGCTGGACTACAGCTTTAGAATCACAGAATCACAAGGTTGAAAACTACCTGCAAGATCATCTAGTCCCAACCGCCCTCCCATCACCACTGCTCCCACAAGCACTCGACCAGATCTCACAGCTCCTCATCCAGATGCCTTTTGGACGCTGCCAGGGACGGCAACCCCGCCACCTCTCTGGGCAGCCTATCCTAATTCTCTTTCTCTCTCTGAGAGAAGAGAAAAAGTTCTGCCTTACGTCTAACCTAAACCTCTTCTGGTACAACTTGGGGCCATTTCCTCCAGTCCTGTTTGTTGCCTGGGAGAAGAGGCCAAACCCCTCCTCATCACAAGGAGCTTCAGGAAGTTGTAGAGTGCAATGAGGCCTCCCCTGAGCCTTCTCTTCTGCACACTAAACAATCCCAGCTCCCTCAGCCGCTGTTCATAAGACTTGTGCTCCAGACCCCTCACCAGTTTCGTTGCCCTTCTCAGGACACACTCCAGGGCTCAATGCCTTTCTTGCAGTGAGGTGCCTAAAACCAAACACAATACTCGAGGTGCGGCCTCACCACAGCTAAGTACAGGGGGACGATCACCTCCCTGCTCCTGCTGGCCACACTATTTCTAATGCAGGCCAGGAGGCCGCTGGCCCTCTTGGCCACCTGGGCACGCTGCTGGCTCGTGTTCAGCCAAGCACCCCCAGGTCCCTTTCCTCTTAACAGTCACCCAGCCACTCAGCCCCAAGCCTGTAACGCTGCACGGGGCTTACTGTGGCCAACGTGCAGGACCCGGCACTCGGCCTTGTTGAACCTCGTTAGGAAGCAGCGGGAGCCTCTCCCCATAGGCCTAAGCGGCCCAGCAGCGCTCTCTGTCCGTTAGCAGGGCCGTCTCAGCTTCGATCCCACCCCGCGCGCCACTCCGGCACAGCGCACCCCGGCCTTTCTGCAGGCCGCTCCGCCCGAGGAGCCCCGCCGCTTCAGCGCAGACACACGGAGCGCTACTCCCAGCCCCCCAACCTCCTTTCCGGGGCGACCTGGCCTCCGCCGCAGACCGGAATCGCGCTCCGACGGGCCGAAAGCGAGCGGGGCAGCCGGCAGCTGCACAGAGCGCGGCCCGGCCGGCAGCTCGCCGGGTTCCAACTTCGCTGTCAGAACGCTCACTTCCGGTCGGGGGAGAGGATGGACCAATCACCGCAGCGCCAAAACCGGAACCGCTGTTGTCGCGCAGTGCATGACGGGAGGAAGGTAGGAACGGGATGCGGTGCGGTGCCTCAGTGCGCCATGGTCAGTGGGTCTCCGGCTCCACTGCCGCGCCGAAGGGAGATGGAACGCGGCGGGGAAACTGAATTTATGCAGCCCAAGGAGGTCTGGATTGCCGCATAACACACATTCGTTAATGACGAGAATCTGTCAGAGCTGTTTCCTCACTGCCCCCAAAAGCACTTTGAGTGTTTTAGGAGCATCAGTGGAATTTTGAATCAACTCGGCATATTGTAGCAAAGCTGCAACAGCTGTGTGACAGAACTTTGGGAAAAAAGTGATCTGTAACAACTGTTGAATAGCGTGATTTAATTATCATCTGGTAATTACATTAATCAAACCGAGGGAATCAGCTCCCAGCCCAGCAGGTGCAACCAGTACAAGCTGCTCCTACTCTCCAGGGCCCATGCAGTCTTACCCAGGGGTCTCCAAGGACTCCCCTGTTGACTTCTGGCTTCCAGTGCCCCCTAATGTGCCACAGAGGTTTCTCAGGACCCACAGTTTGCTCTGCAGATATCCAGACATGCCCCAGAGCAATCATGCGTGCTGCAGGGGGACCAAGAGACATCTCAGAGCACCCTAGTGCCTTCTCACAGCTCCTCAGTGTGCTTGAGGGCTCTTCGGCTGTTTCCAAATATTTCCAGATATGCCCTGCTGGACTCCGACGACATTCACATCTTCCAAAGCAGAAAGCTCTATCCATTATGGTCCTGGACTGCACAGTCAAGGGAGGCTGGAGGGAAACGGTGCAACTACGTACAGCTCTTCTTTCAATGCTAGGTGCTGTCCTCTGACAAGTTCAGTCTTTGTTGGTCTTCAGCAACCGGATGGAAGAGCTGCTTGATGCAGCGCATCTTAACGCACGGTCGTCTGAGAATTGCAGCTGTAAGGAAGTCCACGCCACCCAAAGGCTTTGTGTGAAACCACAGCTCCTGAGCGGCAGATCGTCCTGATGTGCTTGGGGAAAACTGGGTTTCACAAGCTGCTCCCATCTTAGACATCCGTAAAAGCTTGAAACAGCTCAAGATAAGCAACACTAAGCTTGAAGAGCAATTACATTCTGATTAGCCCAGCTATCCTTTGTGAATTACCTGCAGTTTTCTTTCAGCAATGCAAAACTTACCTACAGAGAAACCCGCACTCCTCTATGCCAAATTTAAATCCACCTGGAGGCATCCACACTGAGAAGTTACATCTTCCCTCTGCAGGCTCCGCTTCAGCATCTGCCAGATTCTGAGAGGTACACGCTGGGGTTTTCCCATCGAGTTTAAAGGACAGTTCTTGAAGAGATACTGCTGAACGAGTTTTGTTTGCATTCTGCAGGGCAACACATTTTGGGGCAGTGGGTTCATTTCTCACTGAAGAGATGTTACAGTCCCACTGCCCTTCCTTTTTCGCAAAGGCGGATCCTAATTTGTCCTGTGCGGCACTGACACGGGACTCTGCAGGTTTTAAACCTGTGGGTGCAAACGCAGGTTTTGTAAAACAGCCTGGTTCAGGCAGAGGTGGATTTGCACTCGCCTGGGGCAGGCCGTAGTTGTAGCGATCATCACCTCCACGAGGAGAAAGGATTCCAGCAGACGGAGCATCAAAACACACAGGTGCACCACAGGTGCCTTGAGGAAACACAGCAGCACAAGTGCTGTGCAGAGGCGGCGCGTGGATCGCTTGTTGCTGAGCACGTCGACGTGCTGAGGTGCAGCTCCGTTCACGCCACAGACAGGCGCCTAAAGAAAAACACACCGTTACTTCCTCGTGCAAAAGGAGAAAAAGGGATCAGGGGGCTGAAGCCCATGCAACGTGCACTCTTCATAGCAAGGTGCACCTTAAAATTAGATTTCAACTCTCATCAGTTTAAACTGAAATCATACGTTCAAAACTTGGATGGTATCTGAACACACAGACTGGAGAGAAGCGTAAGTGAACTGACTCATTTCCTTTAGTACCAAAACAGTCAAAACCAGCAAGTCCCCATACTATTTTGGGGAAAAGAACATCGCAGACAACGAGCAGAGGACATGTGCCAGCACGTTAAAAACATCCTTTGCTGGCTGTTTCTCCCAAACCCCACGTCCCAAAGATCAGCTGATAATGGAACTTTCTGCCTGTCTCCAGCAGACCTCAAGTGTAGTAAATGCTCTCTAGGGAACCGCAGTTATACCCAGCTGCACACAGAATCACAACCAGCTGTTCTCAACAAATCAGTAGAAATGGCTTGAGCAGATTCGTTTGTCCTCACCTCTGTTGGTGGTACACTGGTTGCAGCAGTTCTTCGAAGACACTGCGAGTCACAGCAGGTGACTGGCTACTGCAAACAGACAGGCCAGAGGTAGCAACTGAAAAGGAACACCAAGAAAAGGGTTTGCATCCAGTTTTCATTTCTGACTTGAATGAACTTTCCCCAGGGACCAGTTTTACTCATTCATCTCAGAACACTGCAGAAAGGTTTTAAGAAGTCTCACTGTTTAGCTAAGCGGTCAATTAAAAATCCAGCATCAACTTACCCTTCCAAGGAGCTTCACGAAGATGTTGTGCTCTCCCATAACCATCTGACACAGTATCTGCTCCACAGCTTTCAGCAGGCCAGCAATGAGATGGCACGCTTACACTGCAACTGTTACGTTTCATTTCCCGTGTTTCATTCTGTTAAAGACAGGGTTTCAATTAAGAGAATGGAAACGTATGAAACACAGGTATGTGGGGAAAACCCAAGGAATGCTCCCTACGCTCCTTTGCTATTTAAAAGCACGTTCAAGATCTGAGACAAAAAAAAAAAGAAGAGTTAACTGCTGCAATAATCCACGATCTGCCCATGCTTTACAAAACCGAGACTGTGCCCTGAAGCTAGAAATAAACCCAGAACCAAGATGACAACAGCTAAGCTGAAGAAAGCACAACTTTCTGCACACACAATCCTCAGGATTACTTCCTATATCTGAGTACCAAATTAGAGTTTGTAGGCAACAAAGTTTCACTCTTGCCCTGAATTTAAGAGGATGTTTACAGCAGTTCTCTTCGCTGAATTAAGAGGTAGCCTGGCAAGTGAAGCTTAGTTCAGTGCTTGGGTGACAAAGTACTTACCAGAACAAAAAGATCAACTGTTCTGCATCCAGTATAGTGACAGAAGCTGTTTACCTTTAAAGCTTCCACTTGCTGACTCAGCTTTTGAAGTAAGGACTTGTGGTCTTCTGCCCACTGAAGGAGAGTCTGAGCAAAGAAAAAAAAAAAAAGCTTACTGAACTTGGATTTTCTTACACAAAAGGAACACTTCCCTAAAAGAGTAACCGGCTAATATAGCTGGTAGGTGTTAGTTGGTGAGAAAGAGAACTTCTTGGGTGATGGAACTGCATCTTCCACTTCCACGTGCGCAGCTCTTGAGATGTTTCTGGAGGCAAGACTTCCCTCCTCACCGTTCTCCCCAAGCTCCCGGATCACTGCCTTCAGCATTTCCGTCACAGCTCTAACAGATACCGGCAGCTAGAAATGGATTGGAAACGCAAGTCGTGATGGCAATTCTTCCTCAGAGCAAGAGACTGCGTCCTGATCTACGGCTGAACAGTGCACACGGCTTTCTGCAGAAACTCGGGGTGTTTTTGTTGTTGTTTTCCCCCAGGAAAGCCCCACACCTGTTAACATTAACTAAGAGGACCATTCACACAAGCATTAATTCTTTTACTTACTTGGGCAGCTACTGACGGGTCAGAGGAGCTTTCCTCAATGATCTTCATCAGGCAGTGCTGCCTTTCAACAACACAGGCTTTGCGTTCTTCTTGTTCCTCTGGTAGCACACCATCACTCTCAACCTCCTCTGCCTTTCTTTGACAAAGCTAAGTAGCAGCATATCGATCAGGAAGAATTGGTCAGAACGCAAGTGACAGAAAAGCATTCTGAGGTAATGCAATTTACAAACTTACAGTGCATAGGTTCCAGTACGAAACCGCATTGTTAACAGCTTCAAAGGCTAATAAAGCATCATCAGTTTTGCCTTCAGCTGCACCCAGCGTTGCAAAAGCCACACGTGCCTCTTCTTCACAGGCTGCAACCTGGAGGACCTACAACCAAAGCCACAGACAAGTCACACACAACACAGTGTGGACACCTGGAACAGTCGGTGTAAGACTGTAAGCATCTAATAAGTAGGCAGATAGGAGGAGGTTAAGACTATGCCTGGTTTCCCTGTATGACGGGAAAGCAGCTTTTCAGAAAGCTGGTACTAAGGCAGTTCAGTGTCCTCCAATCAGAGAGTTTTAAAACTCCGAGGAGTTCAACAGAAAGATACTACCAAATCTCTGCATTAGCAGCACAGTGACAAAAAAATAAGACAACCACCACCCATCAACACACAAAGCCAACCAAAACAAAACACCAACCAACCATTCACGTGCAAGCCCGCGACGTACAACCCCTCTTACTCTCCTCTTTGAATATCCGTCAGTACCTGGATGTCCACACTGTGGAAATGCTTGAAGAGAGGATCAGCAGGTTCAGGAATACTTCTGTGCTTTTTGATAGTTTTCAAGCTAAGCAGAATTTCCTTCCAGTAGCAGACGCTTCTTCCCATAGATTCTTTCTGGTCGCACGAGTTCAGGCTAACGCCCTGTTGAAGAAGAGAAATTCAAACTGTCACAGAAAATTCCAATAAAATGTCATTCTTACTTTTTCTTCTCTGATGCAGTTGTTTTCTCGAGAAGTTTCAAGAACTTTTCTCTGACACTTGGGACGTATTTCAGAAGATCTCTCTATAGTCACAGAAAGTAACACGGGGAGAAAACAACGTTGCTTTTACCTGTGCTGTTCAGAGTAGTGAGGTAGAGAGTACTTGTCAGGCAAGGTGATTGCTCCAGTCATGCCACCAAAATCAGCAGCACTTCTCAATACTACATTCTCATCTGATTTTATTTAGCCTGTTACGTTTGCAAATTAGAGAAAAACAGACGGTACTTATTTACAGACAATCTTAACTTACTGTTGCTTGCAGGCTTCTTGCCCAGTGTATAATTAAGGCAGGTGAAGGCCGTGTCTCTCCAGGGCTCACACAGTACTCCATCCATGCTGTACAAGAAGCTTCAGCTTGGCTGCCGAGTCTGGCCTGAATGTCAACAGAAACATTCCTCAGTTAGCATTCCCTCTTTTCCATCTGCTCACACGTCATTTGTTTGATGAACACAACAAGCAGCTTTAGTCCTAAGCCAGTACTTCTTTACAAATGCAATATCAGAAATGTAAAGCCCGTTTTTACAAAGCTCTTCACCATCTCACACCCCTGCAGCAAAAAACCTTGAACGTTCAAACAAAAGGAACTGGTTTTATGCAGCCCATGGCAATCAATTCAGAAGCCCTCTAGAAGGTTGCTTCCAATATTTCCAAACTGAAGAATTCCTACGTTGCTTTTTCTGCATGAGAGTACACACAGCATCCCACCAAGACCTTTGCTTCTCAGTACAGTTCTGTTTGCACAGCAGCAACGGTAAGCAAGGAGGTTGATGTGTGCCAAGCTGAGTGCTGAACTTCTCTTGCAGTTCTAAGTTGCTAGTGAACACCATCCCGAGTAAAAAATCCTGCTTTGGTAAAAACAAACAAACAGAAGGAATTAGGGACCAAAAAACCGGCATTTAAATGCATTTAACAACTTGGGAAGCTTGCTTACTTCAAGGACCAACAGGCAAATGGATTCAGGAGCATCTGCTTCCAGTCTCGATGTCTCGTGGGGTGAGTGAAAAAGTTGTTGTAACGATCTGCGCAGTGGGAATAACACTGACACAGAATTCCACTGCAAGCCAAGCCACGCGAGGTGCTGGAGACTACAGCTGTGCATCCAAACAGCACCTGTGCAACAAGGGTTGTGAGAAGCGAGGGTCTGCGTCCGAGTTAGGAAGACCTGCCTCTGATCAGAGCTGGGTTTCACTGCAAGAGGAGCGAGCTCTGAACGTTTCTCCCATCAAAGCACTTCCCACCAACCTCCTCCCACCTGAAAGACAAATTCTATCTTAACGTCCTGCAGACAAAAAGAAAAAGCCCAGTACGTGCCAGGATCAAACCGCTGCTTGCAATTCATACGCAGCCAAAATGCAGAACGTTTTATGGTGTGTTCCAAGACGCCAAGCGTGCTCTTTAACAAACCTTTAACTCTGACATTAGCTGCTCATAAGATTAAAGCAGAACTACGGAACATTTGTAATTACTAGTTTTATTACCACACTGGCTTTCGGTCACAGGCCAACATTTCCAGCACATCTTGCCCAGCACCATCTCCTCTTATTAGTTTTGACCTTGGCTTAGGAATCTGGCAAAGAAAGAATAGAATTGCTACAGCTTCTTGACAATAAAAAGCAAATCTCTTCATTTAGTCTTACAAGTTAGGAAACAAGCTTGTTTCTTCTCAGGAAAGGACACGAGATGAGTAACTGAACAATTGCAAACAGCTGTAAGAGCGCACAAGACAAAGCGATGTTCTGAGCGCAAGCACTTGTGCAAAAGGAAAACTGATTGTATTCCATAAAGCACAGAATTCAGCTTGATCAAGCTCTGCTGTCTATGCAATAAGCGTGTGAGAGCTACTCGGGTCATTCCCCTCCCTCCCGTATCAATAACCTTAATGTTAGTTAATGCAGCTGCATTACAGAGAAGGGAACAGCCTACAGGAAATACACTCGTTAGCCCTTCAGAGTCATTGCACTGCTGACAAGTGAAACAGCTGAGATTCACACCACTTGAAATCTTTCGAACAAGTACGAAAGGGTAAGATTTGGCGAGGAGACAGCCTTAAAAACAGCAGCTAGTTTTTGGAACGCAGGCGTTCAATGCGTGCACAGCGAGAGCACTCAACTGCAACCACTGCAGGCACAAACTGAACAGGGACTTACATGGAAACCGTTCAGGTAACACCAGGCTGCGAGTTCACACGCATCTCTCCATCGTGCCGCGCTGCTCTGGGCTGTTTCCAGCAGGAAAGTTCCAGCACGCACGTAGAAGCGTCCCGCTCCGCACAGCGCCGGCATCGCGACCGCCGCCTGGAGCGCGACGTCAAGGCGCCCGCGGAGCCGCTCGTCTCCAGCGAGTTCCCCAGCGCCATCGCCGGGCCGCGCCGCCCGCCCGGACGTCCCGCTCCCCCACCTGCCGGCGGCCGCCAGCCCGCGCTCGCCGCTCTCCAGGAAGGCCCGCACGGAGCGAAGCGGGGCCGGGGCGGCGCAGGCTCGGCCTCGCTGAGGTCCCCCACGTCCCCGCAGCTGCGGCCCCGGAAGCGGAGCGGGCGCATGACGACAGGCATCACCGAGGGCAGCCGGGCGAAGCCGCGCGGTGAGGACGCGATGACCGAGCGCAAAGGACCCCGCCCGGACTGCCCGCCCCGTTCGGCGGACTGACCAATGGGAGAGGCGAGGGGGAGGGACCGAGCGCGGGCGCCCCGCCAACGGCGGCTGCCGACGAGAGGCCGCCGCGATGGCGATGGGGCCGGCGGGATGGCGGAGCCGCGAGGCTCCGCGCGGAGAAAGCGGCGCTCCGCCGCCCCGTGCCTCGGGGACGCCGGGCGGTCAGGGGAAGGCACCGCCGCCGGCCCCGTCCGTCCCCCGTCGGAATCCAGCTGTTCTCGGAGGCGGAACCGAGCCGTCCTCCGTCGTTGCGGCGAGGCGCCGTCCCCGCTGAGTGACGTCATCAGCCCCGCGACCCGAGCAGGGGGCGGCCGTGCGGAGCAGCCGGGCCTCCGAGAGCCGCCTCGGCTTCTGCAGGTGGCTGTTCGGGGGGCACCGGGGCGGGGGCCGGGGTTCAGGTGCTGCAGGGGCCGCGTGCCGCTCTGCGTTGGCCTCGTGACGTCACTGTGGTGCTCGGGGTTCCGCTCGGCGGGGGCGGCTGCCCTGCGTCTCCCCGCCTCCCCCACCCCGTGCGTTTCACTGCCCTCCTCCCCTCCCCCTGCCACGGATCGCCCACAAACCCCCCCCGTCCCTCTGTGTGACCCCCGGGGTTGCGCCTCCCTCCCCCTTTTTCCCCCTTCCGTTTCCCCCGTTCTGATCCCTGTAGTTCTCTTCCAGCCCTCCCCTCTGCGCCTCCCCCATTCTGACCCCCAGGGTCCACCTATCTGTCCCCCCGCCCTCCCGATCTCTCCCCTGTCCCCTGTTCTGATCTCTAATGTCTCTCCACCCCGTCACGAGTCTCCCCATTCTGTGCCCTAGAGTCCCCCCACTTTCCCAGTCCCCTCTATCTGACCCCCAGAATCCCCTCTCCTCCTCCCGGGTACCCCCACTCCATTTCCCCCATTCTGATCCTTAGAGTCACCCCCCATTACCTTCTCTTTGACCCCCAGGGTCCCGTGTCCTCCTTGCTCTCCCCACCTTCTGACCCCTTTTTCTGACCTCTAGAGTCCCCTGTACCCCCTGTGTGCTTCTCCCTGACCCCTGGAGTCAGTTCCCCCATTTTGACATCCATTCCCCCCCAACCGGACTCCTTTTCTGCCCAATAGAAGCCCCCCACAACCCCTGGCTCTCTCCTCCCACCCCTTCCTCCCTCCAGCCCCAGATGCGCTTTCTGCCTTGCAGAGGCTCTGTTCACCCTTTTCCCTTCCACAACCCACTAAATTCCCCTCCAACTCTTTTCCAACCCCATAGGCACCCCACTCCCCTCTTCTCCCCCAGATACTCCCCTGAGGTCTACCCCAGACACCCACCCCATAGAAGCCCCCCACAACCTCCTCACCACTCCTAGACCCCCTTTCCTCCCTGTAGAGACCCCACTCCTTTTCCCCCTCACAGTCCTCCATCCACTCCCAGACCTGCCCTTTCTGCCCTACAAAAACCCCTTTTCCCCCTTTCAACTAACTCCTCAAGTTGCCCTCCACAATATTCCCCTCCACAATGTAACCCTCCACCCCCAGACCCTCCTTTCCACTCACAGAAGCCTCTTTCTCCTCGTTTCCCCCTCACAATCCCCTCTCCACCCCCAGGTCCCCTTTCCACATCACAGGGCTTCTAGCCCACCACAATCCCCCAGTTTCCCTCTTCCACCCTTTCTCCACCTCCAGACCCTCTTTCCACCTCACAGAAGCCCCACTCACACCTTTCCCCCCCGTAGATTCCCCACAACCCCCTATCCACCCCCAGACTTTCTTTCCACCTCTAGAAGCCTCGCTAGCCCCTTTTCTCCCTCCCGCAACCTCCCCTATCCACCCCTGGAGTCATGCAGAAGAATCTGCAGATGTCCTCGAGGGGTTTGGGGCATGCGGGGGTGTTCCCAGCTGGGTCCAGGGGGATCCTTGGGTTCATCCTGAAGGGTCTGGAGATGTCCCAGTGGGGTCTTGATGTCCAGGGGGTCTCCAGGATGCTCCCGGGGATCCCTTGAAGGATCTGGAAACTCCGAGGATGGGCTCAGGAGCTCTGAGGAGCCTCTAGGATGATCTGGAGATGTCCCACCAGGAGCCCCTATGGCCCCATAACCACTACAGCCTCATCTCATAGCCATCCCATATCCTTATCCCACACCTTTATCCCATCCCATATCCATCGCATCCACCCCATAGCCATCTCAAACCCATCTCGTATCCATCCCTCCACACCTCGTCCCCATCCCCCACCCCATTCCCATCCCAAATCCATGTCCCCACAGATCCTGATTGCAAACAGGGCTCCCCAGTGGCTGCGGGTCTGGCTGGTGGCAAAGTGCTGGGGCAGGTGGTGATGCACCTTTCTCCATCGCTGAGCTCACGTGGCCATGAGTAGGCCCACTGCCTCGCTTATTGCCTTGTCTGTTAAGCTTCTCTCCTGGCTACAGACGCTGCTAGTAAATACTATTGCTCGTGTTATGTTGTCATAGGCAATAAAATAAGCCTGTCCCAAAGACATTGGTGTCTTTGTTCTCCCTGTTGAGCCCATGGATTGGCACAACAGCATCAGCACGCGATGGGCACGAAACTTGGACATCAGCAACGGGACTTGAAAGGCCAGCATCAGGACCGTCTCTTTTGGAGAGAGACTGAGAGACTGGGGCTCGTTGAGCCCGGAGAGCAGAAGGCTCTGGGGAGACCACGTGGCTGCCTTTCAGCACACGAGGCCTCACAGATCACCCAGTTCCAACCCCCTGCTGCAGCCAACAGCGAGATCAGGCTCCAGGTCAGGTTGCACAGGGTGCCATCCAGCCTGGACCTGAACACCCCTCAGGACGGGGTGCGCACAGCGTCTCTGGGCAGCTGTGCCAGCAGCTCACCAGCCTCAGCCTGTGTGACACGTGGCAGGTTCTCGTGCCGTTTGCCGAGTAAAGCACAGCGATGGTCGATATTTCAACCTCACCTGGTGTGCGTGTGCCTGTGAACGCACAGGTTTCTGTTTATTAGACAGATGTGAAACAGTTGCTCTTACAGAACCATTAAAGTTAGGCTTGCGTTCCTGCGTACCGTAATTCAGTAAGCTGAGCGGAACTGCTCCTGGAAGAGGAGCTGCCCTCTCCGTGCCAGTGACCTAACAGAGCTCCAGGTGACACGGGCTGATGTCACAATGCCTAACAGAGCTCCAGGTGACACGGGCTGATGTCACAATGCCATGCGCTGCATCACAAGCAGATCTTCCCCAGGGCAGTGGCAGGGCCGGCACTTCCCTGCAGGGCCTGGGCGCTGCTGCAGCACTGCTCAGGGGCTCTGTCCTTCTGCGACCAGGAGTCGATTCTGGGGCAGCCAGGCTGCTCTGGGTGACCCTCGCTGACGCGTGGAGGAGCAGGGGCGCTTTGCAGAGAATTGTTGGTTGGTTGAGGAGCCTTGTTGGCGGAGGGCATCCTTAGTTCTGAACTGAGGCTGTCGGCAAGCCACATGGAAGGCTGCTGGACTGTGAGCGTCAGCTCGAAGCTGGCCTACTCGTTCCTAACGCTGCTGGAACTCTCTGCTGAAGGTAAGGCTGTCCGGACCCCCTTCCCAAGGCATCGCGCGGGGCTGCTGGTTGTCCAAAGCCGCAGCTCCTGCTCTCTGCGCTTGGCTGGACGTGGCTGGGGGCTGCTGCGAGAGCCCTGCCCAAGGATCCCGCTGGGCTCTGGGGACCACGTGGCAGCCAGGTCCCGAGAGCAGAGCTGCCCAGAGCCCCCAGTTCCTTTAGGCATGCTCGGTCCCCTGTGATAGGGCAGTCCGAGGCCAGGTTTCCCTGGCAGACGGTGTTTCCGTAGGTTGCAGCTCTGGGAGGAAAGGCATCCCGTGTCCCAGAGGCTTCCTATGTCCCCGTTTCCCCCTGGGGCTCCAAATAAGGCTGAAATCGGAGCAAAGCCCAGCTCCGGTAGCCATGGTGGTGCTTTTCTGGGGTGTGTGCGTGTACCTGCACCGATCGCTGTCTGTGTGAGGAGCTTGCCAAGCAGCTGTGAAGAGGCTGGCCTGGAGCCTGACTTGTCTTTTCTTTCCTTTGCAGAGATTGTGGCGGTCTGGGACGCTGTGTCTGACTACATCTTGGAACAGATGAAGCTGGGCAAGGTGGGCTGGTGTGCTGGTGACCCTCGCCCTGGAGAGGGGTTCAGTCCTGCCGAGAGTGTGGGCCCCGCAGAGCAATCCCTCCCTGAGCACCACACTGAGCAGCACGCTGAGCCCAAGCCAGGTGCCCAGAGCGGCTTGTTGGCCAACTGGGAGGGAAAGCCAAGGCCAGAGCTGCTCTGAGCAAATGTTTGGCACACGCAGGGGCTTCGCTCTGCCCTAGTCAGAATGGGGAGAACAAAGGGAGAAATGGGTGGGGGGTTTTTCTGGCCCTGTGCCGAAGATAATCCTTGGGATCAGTCCCAGGCTTCAGCCCTGTGCTGTCCATGCCCAGGCTCTTCTCTAGCCGAGGGATGTTGGGAAATACTGTGCGGAGGTGACTGTCTTGCAGGGAGCACAGACTTTTCCAAAGCTTTCCAGAGAGCCCCATCTCACCCCGCTGTCCGTCAGGAGTGGGGAGGGCGGAGAGCAGTGACCCCACGCTCCTGATGTTCATGGCTTTTGCCCCCCCCCTAAAGTACACGCTCGTCAGCCTTTCTGTCTTTTCCCTGTGCAGGGAGTCCTGATTCCGGGACTCGGGGTCTTTGCTGGGGTCCGAGAGCAATTCCACAGCAAAGAAGAGGCGCGTTCCGTTCTAAGGCCTGTCTTCCAGCTGGACATCGGGGTGCTGTGGCTGCAGGAACTCCAGTCTCCCAACGACATCATCCCTGGTGAGAAGGCAGCAGCCACCTTCCCCTTCCCGCCCCACGTCCGGCCAGCTGTGTTCTCCCTGCTCTTTGGAAACGGCCGGGAGCAGCAGAGAAGTGTCTGCAAAGCTCGGGGTGCAGCGCGAGTTCCTCCAGGAGGAACCGCAGCCCAAGAGCTGTTTCTCCAAAGGACCTTTTCTGTGGGATTTGGTTATGAATGCTGCATGGGCTGGCTGTGGCAGTGAGGATGTGCCTTCTCCTTGCAGACGATGTCAAGATTGAGCCGCTCAACTACCGGCAGCTCTCGCGAGCCTGCGGCGTCCCGCTGCACTTGGTGCTGCGCTGCGTGCGGGAGAGCGTGCTCCTGTACTGTCACCTCCTGAGGAGCAGGGAGCCCGTCCTGTTCGTGTTCAAGAACCTCGGCGTTATGACCTGCCAAGACGACTTCCTCCTCATGAGGTTCTTCTGCAGCTGCATTGAAACGCTGGAGAGCAATGCCACCGTCCTCGCACTGATCCACACTGTAAGTTGAGGAGGTTGTGAGGTGCGCTGTCGGATCACCGCTGGCCAGCCTGGACGTGGCAGGCCAGTCCAATGCCTTTCCCCACACTTGCCCCCACGGCTTTCTCCACTGGCAAAGAGATTTCCTGGATCTCTGCCCATGCAGAAAGCCTGGCAGTGCTCTTGCGCGGCCTCGCTATTTTGCCATCCTGCTCCTTCAGAGCAGAACAAAGCTCTGATGTTCACGGAGGAGGCTTTGGTGGAGAGCAGCTTTCTCTTGGCATGGGAGCCAGGCTTGCTTCCTGTCAAACAAGAGCCATGAAAAAATGTCCTTGGCAAGCCTCCAGCAGGTCTGTGTCCCTTTGCAGAGATTCTGGACGGACGATTCTGCTGACTTCGGGCCAGAGACCGTTGCCCATGGCATCCGCGTGTTCCCGAGGTGAGTGCATTTCCTCTGCAGCACTTAGCTGGCCAGCAGACAGGCTTCCTTCCACCTCCTCCTTTGGGTCGTGCCCTGCTGGGTCTCCGTGCTCAGCCTCCAGTCAGGGAGAAATGCTGGAAAGTCTGGCTCCTGGTTCTCCACTGCTGCCTTTTGGCTTTTTGGGGAATCAGGGTTGTGTTACTGGTGCCCAAGCTGTCCCGATTCCCCTCAGAGAGAACGGACTGCACGTGCAGAGTAATTTGGGCTACGTGTGCTGGTTTGGCAATGCCAGGAAGGAAAAGGGTGCAACGCTCTGCAGAGCACAGGGATAAATACCACCAACCAGCTGCGTGGGGCAGGAGGTCATCCTTCTTCAAGGATTGTCACTCTCTGTTTCCAGGTTTCAGCTCACCGTGGAAAAGAGCAGAGCAGAGGCCGCCGCAGAAGAAAAAGCTGCCATAGAGCGGAAGATGAGTAAAGGTGAGGAGCGGGTCCCAGCTGTAGGGAGGGGGGTCCTGTCCCATGCCGGGTGACCGGATCCAGGTTCACGTGCCGTGCCCGTGGGGCTGCTCTGAAGAACTTCTTTCTCTCTTGGTTCCAGGGGTCTCTGCCTGCAGTCTGCTGCAGAGGCGGAAGACACTTCCCCCCTCCATGCTGCTGCAGCGCAAGCCGAGCTCAAGGCAGCAAGATGTGGCGAAGGAGCCTTCTGCCAGGTGAGGGCCTTGGGCGAAAAGAAGGAGATGCGTGCGCTCGTGTAGGAGCGGCCTCCCCTTCGGAGCTGCCAGCTCTCGGCACCCACAAAGGCTCCTGACACACGTGTGTCCTGGGGGGGCTGTTCTCTCCGGGGCGGCAAGCGTGCAGCACGATCGCCTGAGGCAGACACACAGCTTCATGTTCCACCCTGGCCCCAGTCCCTGGGAGAGCTGAGTGCCGATCCCTACCGATGGCAGAAGCTCTTCTCCCTTCAGGGGTCTCTCCGCTCTGCACCGGAGCCCATCTTGATGGCTGTGGGAGCACGGGGGAAATCGAGGTGCCCCGGGCTCCTGCAGACTCCTCTTGTGTCTGTTTGCAGCGCGCTCCCGCCGTGTGCAGGCAGCTCCCGCGGGACGAAGAAAGCGGGACAGAAGGAAACATCTGCTGCCCAGACCAGCGCTGCACTCCCTGCCACCGAGGAGTCTAAGAGAGTGCTGCAGGTACCGGCTCTGCCTTGCTGCAGGGACTGTGCTGCTTGAGACTGCACCAATCATAGGATGGTAGAATCCTAGGAAAGTTTGGGTAGGGAGGGGCCATTCAGACCGCCTGGTTCCAATCCCCTGCTGCAGGCAGGGACACCTGTCTCCAGACCTAAGCCCGACCAGCCTGGCCTTGAGTGCTTCCGCAGGGAGGGAAGCAAAAGCCTCTGTGTGTGCAGTGATCTGGAGCACAGCCCTTCGGGTGCCACCGTTTCACATTTCTGTCCGCTCCTTCACCTCCTCTTTGGTAGATGGAGGGTGCTGCACACTTTCCCCGTCTCGCCTCCTGGCCTGCCACCTGCCACAGCACTCTGATTTTGAGCAGGGGCCGTGAGAGAGGAGCCACGTTTGCCACGAGTTGCGGATCCTGGCCTGCCTTTGGGGCCCCTGGTCCTTCAGGGGCAAAGCAGTGCTCACAGGCCGGCAGAGGCGAGGAGCGGAAGCGGGGAGCTGAAGGAAGGCCCCAGGGGCAGAGGCTGATCCTGTATGCTGCTGTGTCTCTGCAGGAGCTCCGCAAAGAGTCTGCGCTGTGGAAAGCAGACCACACGTGGCCCATGCACCAACAGCAAATAGAGCGAGCACAGGCAGAAATGGCGGCATGGGAAGGCTGGAGCGCAGGGGAGGACCAGCATCCGCCCCAGGTACCGTCAAGGATCGACCCTGCTGGCAACAGCCACTGAGCCAGGGTGCGAGCTCAGCAGGGCGCAGGGGGTGGGAGCGGGACGGGCGCCGCGCAGCATGGCAGGGGCTGGCCCGCTCCTCCCGGGAGGAGAGCTTGGCACAGCCCCGCAGGGAGAAGGGAAGGGCAGCGGGAGCCATGGGCCAGCAGGGCTGAGTCTCCTGCTTGCCGGGGCCTGCTGCAGGGCCCTTGGCAGAGGGCCTCTGGGGAACAGCCCTGTGCTCCCAGCCGCTTTGCTGACAGCGTCTCCTCTTTGGCAGCTGCTGGCCAGGGAGAGCGTGCG
Source organism: Tympanuchus pallidicinctus (assembly GCF_026119805.1). Lineage (NCBI taxonomy): Eukaryota > Metazoa > Chordata > Aves > Galliformes > Phasianidae > Tympanuchus > Tympanuchus pallidicinctus. The sequence goes on along the minus strand of NW_026294789.1, from coordinate 28,688 downwards.
TGTTCCGCATCCTCCAGCCCAGCCCAGGAGACAGCAAGTGCAAAGGAGATGGAGGAAGGATGAGGGTCTGCTGCCGGGAAGTATAATGGGGACGGCAACCAAGCTGACACTGCATGCTGAGTGAGTGTGTGTGGGCTCTGCCGGCTGCCTGAGGCTCTCGGGCAGCTGTGACTGCAGCTCAGGGACAGGAACGGCCCGGGCCAAAAACTGCTGGTGGGGTGCAAGGCTGGGGACACCGGGGGGCAGCAGGGGGTGCGGGGCCGGGTGAGGGCAGAGGCAGGGGCGGCTCAGCGGAGCCCGAGGGATGACTTTCTCCTCCTGTTGCAGCCTCCTTTCCCCACGAGCGGCTCAGGTGCTCCGAAGGTTGGAGCCGCACCTCCGTCAGCAAGAGGCTTTTGCCGGCACAGCGGAAAGAAACCGGCAGAAGCTGGAGCAGAAGCGGCACCTCCTCCGGTGAGCTCCGTAGGCAGCAGATCCCGAGAGCTGGGCTGCAGCCCGGCCTGCACCACTTGCCTGCGCGCAGCCCTAACGCTCCGTGCTCTTCTCGCCTCCCTAGGGCTGAATGCTCGCACGGCTCCAGAGGGGAAGGTGCAGCCATCGGTGGTGACCGCGGTGGAGCTCTCAACACGGGGGCTGGGAAGCCGTCCAGATTTCCACCTGTGAATGGAAGATCGTAGAAAACCAAAGACTCGTAGAACGGCCTGGGTTGAAAAGGGTCTCGAAGATCACCGCGACCGGGCTGCCCAGAGCCACATCCAGCGTGCCCTCGGATGCCCGCAGGGATGGGGCGTCCCCCAGCTCTCGGCAAGCTGTTCCAGCACGTCACCACCCTCCGTGTGAAGAACGCTTGCTGACATCTAACCAAATTCTGCCCCCCTTTCACAGTTTAAAACCATTCCCCCTTGTCCTGTCACCATCCGGCCTCGTCAACGGCCGTTCCCCCTCTACTCTACAGCCTCCCTTCAAGAACTGGAAGGCCGCAGTGAGGTCTCCCCGGAGCCTTCTCCTCACCAAGCTAAACAAGCCCGGTTCTCTCCACCTTTCTTGACAGGAGAGGTGCTCCAGGCCTCTGATCACCATAGGGGCCCTCCTCTGCACTTCATCCAAGAGCTCTGCGTCTTTCTTGTACCGGGGACCTCAGTTTTGGATGCACTATTCCCAATAAAAATGAATTGGCTTTATTTCCACTCAGTCTGCTGATGTCGTGTCTGTCGCCATCAACTGACGTGAGGAAGCTGGAGCCGTGTTTTGAGAGAGCAGTTTGGGTGGCAACGAGAGCCGCTGCCAAGGCCCGGCAGGACCATGCTCTGCAAGAGCGGGTGCCCAGGACGGCAGCCATCTCTGCCAGCCGTGCACGTTTCCTGTGCACAAGTCGTGCATCCCCTCGTATCCCCATCACTCCCTTCTGGCAACACAAACAGAAACGCTGTGGCAGAATTCTCTTGTGCCCAGCACCCAGACTCTGTTGAGCTGAATTCAGCCCGTGTGACACGAGAAAGGTTCTCGTGCCAGGGAAGGGAAGGGGGCAGGGGGGAGATGGTGTAATGGAAGAGAAGGGAAAGGGGGGAGGACAGCACGAGGGAACGAAAGGGGACCGGGGGGAAACACCCCAAGGGAGGGGAAGGGAAGGGAAGGGAAGGGAAGGGAAGGGAAAGGGAAAGGGAAAGGGAAAGGGAAAGGGAAAGGGAAAGGGAAAGGGAAAGGGAAAGGGAAAGGGAAAGGGAAAGGGAAAGGGAAAGGGAAAGGGAAAGGGAAAGGGAAAGGGAAAGGGAAGGGAGGGGGAGGGGGAGGGGGAGGGGGAGGGGGAGGGGGAGGGGGAGGGGGAGGGGGAGGGGAAGGGAAAGGGGAAGGGGAAGGGAAGGGAAAGGGGAAGGGAAGGGAAGGGAAGGAAGGAAGGGAAGGGAAGGGAAGGGAAGGGAAGGGAAGGGAAGGGAAGGGAAGGGAAGGGAAGGGAAGGGAAGGGAAGGGAAGGGAAGGGAAGGGAAGGAAGGGAAGGGAAGGGAAGGGAAGGGAAGGGAAGGGAAGGGAAGGGAAGGGAAGGAAAGGAAAGGAAAGGAAAGGAAAGGAAAGGAAAGGAAAGGAAAGGAAAGGAAAGGAAAGGAAAGGAAAGGAAAGGAAAGGAAAGGAAAGGAAAGGAAAGGAAAGGAAAGGAAAGGAAAGGAAAGCGGGGGGAGACGCTGCAAGGTAACGGAAGGGGACGGGGAGCTGAAGGGAAGGGGAGCGAGAAGAGACAGAGCCGGCGGCTTCGGCGCTGACCAATGAGGGGGAGGCCGGGGGCGGAGGGGGAGGCCGGGGGCGGGGTGGCTCCGGCGCTGACCAATGAGAGGCCGGGACGGGCCGCCGCCGTCGCCCCGGGCCGATGGCAGCCGGCGCAGCCTGCGTGCCGCCGCTCCCCGCGGATGAAGCGGCCGCTTCCGAAGCCGGGGCGCCACGGGAGCCCGGAACGGACTCGGAGGGGCGGGATGCGCACAGCGTCTCTGGGCAGCCCGTGCCAGCAGCTCACCAGCTTCTAAGGGAGAACTTGGAGCTGTGCGTGCGCCTGTGAACGCGCCGGGTGTTTATCGCAGCTCGCACCCGTCCTCCTCCCACCACCCGACTCCCGGGAGCCCGGACCCGATGGCTCGGCCGGACGGTGGCGAGACGTGAGGGTCGGCGGCGCCCCCACCGCCCGGATCCGCCCCGCCGATCAGCCTCGGTTCCTTTGTCTTTCCCGCCCTGTTTTTTCTTCTCGGCTCAACTATTCTCTTTGGACACCTGAACTCTTACCCATCATGAGCAGAGGGTGAGAAATCTTACTCAAAATCCACAACGACAAACGATGCTTCCGTGCTGATTGCATTCCGTGCCACAGAACGGCCACAAACTCCGTCAGCCAAGTACTGGCAGAAAAGAAGAGTACCGGTCTATCTGAGCCAAAGCCTTGCCTGCACCCTCAGAGCCAGCTGACTGATGCAAAGCTATGGGCAGCTCCCTGCTACAGGCGGTCTGGTGAAATTCAGTAGACAAAGACCATTTGCAGCCCTGGATCACAGCAAGTGCCTGAGCCCCTGGACTACTGTGAGAGCATTTCACAGTCATTGCTGCGCTGGGCTGCACTGCGATTAAAGCAAGGAGGGAAAGCAGTGTTGCCTAACCATAGCATGGCCGGATGAGGTGGAATGGAAACTCTTAAGAGCCAACAGCGCCTTTGTAAATGCTGAGCTCTGCCAGCAGGGTGCTGCTCTCAGACTCTCAGGTATTCTTTGGTGCTGGATGATCCTTGAGCTCCCTTCCATCCCAAGCCATTCTACAAGGATTCTGGGATTTCCCCAACTCCAGTCGTAAGCACTGGAGGACTGGGCCAAATCTCCGCACGTTCCGATGGAGTTTAATGCACTCCACTTGCTCAGATTGCTCAACTTGGGGATTAAGGACCCTCTTGAAAAGCCACGTTCTGATGAAGCGTGTCACTAGCACAACCAGACCTCTGTCGGTCCACCAGGGACGCTGGCGATTCTCATCCTTGTATTGACTTGCAGGAGAACTGCCTTTGCCTTCCCTCATTCTCACTGCCTACAAAACACCAGCCATACGCCCCGTGCTATGCATGAAGGATCATCAGCGCAGAGGATAAGGTGGGATGGATAAGGGAGGTATTAAACACGGAACACACCCAAAAAAGGACTCTATTTTGCTTCCCTGAACGATCATATGGAACATCCATACCTGGCTTTGGCCCCGAACTGATGAGAGCCTCGAGAACTTTGTTGTTAATGAGTTCCACACACTCTGCAGGGAAAAATCCAACCTGTAACAAGAGCAAAAAGAGAGGTGTGATACTGAATGCAGCATTTCTCAGGCCTGAACGCTTCAACCAAAAACCACAGAGCATTTTCCTCGGAACGTGCTTGCCGGACACTCCGCAAGGCTATCCAGCACAAAATGGCCTGCGGCAAAGTAACAAGCATTCCACATTCACAGCCAAAAGGTCCAGAAAACGGCCTATAGAACAGGGAGGGGACAAGTATGGTGATCTTCCCCCTCTGCTCTGCCCTTGTATGTCCACATCTGGAGCACTGTGTCCAGTTCTGGGCCCACTGGTAAAAAAAGACAGGGATCTCTTGGAAAGAGTCCAGCGGAGGGCCACACAGACGGTGAGGGGCCTGGAGCATCTCCCCTATGAAGAAAGGTTGAATGAACTGGGTCTGTTCAGCCTTGAGAGAAGAGGACTGAGAGGAGACCTGATCCAGGTCTATAAATATCTACGGTGTGGGGGCAGAGTGGTAAACCCAGACTGTTTCCAGCAGTGTGCGGAGAAAGGACAAGGGGGAACAGCCAGAAGCTGCAGCATAAACTGCGGAAGTTCTACACAGATGTGCGCAAGAACTTCTTTACAGTGAGGTGACGGAGCGCTGGAACAGGCTGCCCAGGGAGGTGGTGGAGTCTCCTTCTCTGGAGATGTTCAAGACCTGCCTGGACACCTACTTGTGCCACCTGTAGATGTAGAGAACCCACTTTGGCAAGGGGTGGAACTCGATGATGTCTGGAGGTCCCTTCCAACTCTTATGATTCCGTGATTCCATAAACCTTAACACTAAAACAGATCGCTAATACTTACCTTGAAATCTAATCTAAAACAGTAACTCTAAAGCCCGTGCAGAAGGGTAACCCTTCACAATTAGCAGTAATACTGAATAGTAGCACTTAACCGTAACCCAAAGCAGGATCAGGCTGAGCTTGTCTGCTTCCAGGGCTTTGCTTCATGTAAAAAAATGAAGAATGCTCTACCCCTGGCTCTGAATGCTGTGTCCATGCCTTTGGATCAAGCAACAATTCGATGCGCTGTGCTTCTCCGTGGCTCCACGTCTGCATTCTGTGGCGACAAGAGTTGAAGGGAAAACGCTCTGAAGAGGGAAGGGGAAATGCGAGGAGCGACAGATGTTTTGCTCCTTGGGAGCACAATCGAAATAGTCGGGAGCGCTGTAGTCTGCACTGCGTACAGAAAAAATGCCGTTGAAAGGACCGCAGAAGGCAGGCAGACTTCTCAAGTTCTCGGCATCGGAATGGCACTACGCGCTGTCGCGGTTTGTAAGTGGCACTCACGGTGAACCGCTCCGTTGCTGCATGAAAAAACACGCTTCTCCGTGAATGCAGCTTGCAGCCTCCAGCAGCGGTCTCGTTTTTCTCGGTCACCGGGAATGGTCGACTGCAGTCGGCTGCTTTTCTCCGAGTAGCGGGCTCTTATGCACACGTGCGAGAGGAGATGTTTGGACTTCGCCTCGTGTAAAAATACGAACATTGCACTACGCCTGGCTCTGAAGGTTGTCTCCATGACTTTCTATCGAGAGATATTTCGTGGTAGTGAGTTTATCCCTGGCTCCAAGTCTGCAATCTGTGACGACAAGAGTCGAAGGGATAACAATCTGTAAAGAGGGAAGGGGAATAGCAAGGAGCAACAGATGTTGTGCTCTTTGGGAGCACATTCAAAAAAGTCGGGAGCACTGTAGTCTGCACTGCGAAGAAAAAGCGCCTTTTCGGCAGGTCCCTTCCTCAGCTCTGCCCAGTGCTGATGGGATGTCAGTGCTACCTGCTGCTCTCCATGAACTGCAGGTTCAATTCCTTTTGGCTTCCACAGCATTTGCTACTCTTTTGTTCTGTCTCACTTGTCTTTTTTCCATGTTCCCTGCTGGCGCCTCGCTGCAGTTCCCAGGACGCCAGTGCACACTTCGGACCAAGTGAGAAGCAAAAGAAGAGGTAGGCTCCTGACCAGGCTGCTGCTGAGTGCTGTCCTTGACTTGGGGTTTGTACAATGACCAGCCTTAGTTGCTAAGCCACGTTGTTCAGTAGTGCGAGCGAAGCTGTCTTCTTTCTTTCTTTCTAGGATTGGTGACTCCTGCAGCAGATGCAGCAGGCATCTTGGGCTGCCCAAGCTTCCGCACTGAATGTGTCCTGTTCCTGGTAAAGGTGTGGGCGTTCCTGGATGTGAAGATATCTTCATGCGTTTCCGATGTGCCCAGTCCCCCACCTGATACTGTTGGCCTTCGGGGTTCCCCTGAGTTGCTGCATTGGCAGCAGATAACTGCTGGTTTGACTGCCTTAAGGGCTGTCAGGAAAGATGTCTTCTGCAAAACCCCTGAGCTACCAACTGCCAAGGAAAATGGTATGTTCCCAGGAATGACAGGATGCAGACCATGGATGCGCAGCTACGGGAAGTTGGTAAAGCCCCGTCTCCTCTGTCTTTGCCTTTTCCATCCCCATTTCCTCTCCATCCCCATTCCGCTTTATCCCCTTCTCCTCCGCATCCACGTTTCCCCCACCTTTGCCGCCCCGCCTTTGCCGCCCCGCCTTTGCCGGGGCCTTTGCCCTTCTTTGTCCTCATGGCCCCTTTTTTCCTTCCAGGTCCCCTTTTTTCTGTCCATTCCCCCCTTCTACCTCCCCTTTTACGCCCTTTTTTCCCATTTTCTCCTCCATTCCCCTTTTCCCCCTGTTCTCCTCTCTCCTTTCCTATTCCTCGTCTCCTTTTCTTTTTCCTCCCCCTCTCATTCTCCCTTTCCCCTTTCCCCCATTGTCTTCCTTTCCCCTTTGCCCTTCTTTCCCTCCTCTTCTTTTCCTCCCCATTCTTCTTCTTCTTTTTGCCCCCTTCCCACTTCCCCTTTCACCCTCTTTACCCCATCTCCCTTTTTACCCCGTCCCCCCTTTTCCCATTTTCCTTTTCCCCTCCTCTTCCCCATTTCATTTTCCTTCCCCATAGTCCCCTTTTCTTCCCAAAGCAGATACCGTTTGCAGTGCGATGGCAGCTCCTGCGAGCAGCAGCGTTCTGTCTTGGCTCCCCCATTGCCCGCTGCTGAGCTCTTCCTGCCCTGGCTCCTCATTGGCTGAGCGCTGCAGGTTCCCCTTTTTGGTGACGCTTCACCACTCGCACAAACACCCAGCAGACGCAGATCTTTGCCGCCCAAACACACGCACGCCTTCATTGCTTCTTTGCCTTCTAAGCACTGCCCTCTTAACCAACGTGCGGTCGGAACTTTGGCTCTCAGGTTTTCAGCATCAACACAGACACAGCCTCTGAATTGCTTCATTACCCCCTGCCATTCGTGACCTTCCCGCTGCTCGTCGTTCTGCTCATCCGGCAGTCCTTCCGCAGTGCTGAGCTCGGCAGGAGGACAGAGGGGAGCAGCTGGGAGCCTCACAGCCTCCTCATGATCCCACGCAGCGGGACAGCGCTGCTGCGTGCGACGGCCCTGATTCCTCCCTCATTCCCTTCTCCATTTTTTCCTCCCTCGTCCCCCTTTTCCTTTTTTTTCCTCCCTCATCGCCCTCTTCCTTTTTTTCCTCCCTCGTCCCCCTTTTCCTTTTGTCCTTCTCATGCACTTCCTGCTATCCCGCATTCTCCCTGCCTTCCCTCTTCCCTTCTTGCACTCTTTGACCCCTTTTTCTCCCCCCATCCTTATTTCTCTTCACATTCCCCTCTTCTTTTTTCCCCTTTCCTCTTCTTCATCCCCAGCTCCGCTTCCCTCCCACCTCACGTCCCCTTTCTTCTGTCCCTGTACCCCATTTTTCCCTTTTTTTCCCCACCCCCTTGTTTTGTTCTCTGCTGTCCTCTATTCCCTTTTTCCTCTTTGCTCTCTCTCTCTCTCCTTTCTTCCCCCTCATCCTGTTACAGAAGAGACTGAAGGAATGATGGACAAGCTGGTGCAGGATGGCAGCAGCAGGGTGGAAGCCCAGGTGGGTGCGATGAAGCCGGGGGTGGGACTGGGTGGAGCCCGAGCCCTGCCTGAGCTCATTTAAGGGCTGGGAATGGCAGGGCTCAGATGTGTGCCTGGGCTTCTGGTGTCAGTGGGGTTGGGTGAGCAGTGAGGTTTGGGAGGGACCGACTTGTTGGCCTTGAGATTGATGCCCAGCTCCTTGCTCGTCGCATTCTGTTCGGCTCGAGGTTCCGGACACGTCTTGCTCTTCTAAGCAGTGTGAGGACTGCGAGAAAGACTTTGTTGGATGCAGCAGGAAAGCACAGCCGCTGGTGGATGCCAGTGTCCGCTCCTGAGGCTCTGCGCCAAGGTACGTGGATCCCTGCCCGTCTCCTGTTTCACACGCTCGCTGAGGTCCTCGGGCTTGGTGTGGTTGTCCCTCATGCTCACGTTGCTTTCACCGGCTGTTCTTCCTCTCCCCTTCCTCTGCTCTGCCCAGTGCCACCTGCTGCTCTCCATGAACTGCAGGTTCAATTCCTTTTGGCTTCCACAGCATTTGCTACTGTTTTATTTTGTCTCACTTGTCTTTTTTCCATGTTGCCTGCTGGCGCCTCGCTGCAGTTCCCAGGACTCCACTGCAGACTTCGGACTCGATGCATTTGAAGTCACTTGTGGGGTGCAGATGCGTCGCTTTTGGGGCAATTGTGGGGCACAGGTCTACTATGGGGCGGTCTGCATCACTTGTGGGTCACTTTTTGGGCATTTATCGGGCACCTTTTGGGCACTATGGATCCCTTGTGCTGCACAGTTGAGTTGTGGGGCTCTATGCGTCACTTGTGGGTCACTGCCGTGGCACTTGAAGGGTACTTGTGGGGCACTTGGGGCCACTTGTGTGTCACAGGTCACTTGTAGGGCGCTTTGGGGTACTTGTGAGGTACTTGTGGGTCCTTGCTCTGCCACTTGTGGGGCACTGGGTTTGTACTTGTGGGTCCCAGATCAGTAGGGGGGCTCTTTGTGTCACTTGTGGGTCGCTGTGGGGCAACGGTGGGACCCTGAGTTGTCACTTGTGGGTGACTTATGGGGCACTGATGTATCACTTGGGAGGCAGTTGTGGGTCAGTGAGGGGCTGCTGGTGTGCCACTTATGGGACACTTGTGGGGCACTTGTGGGGCATTTCGGGTCACTTGTGGGTCACTTTTGGGGCTCTGATGTGTCACTTATGGGGCACTGGTGGGTCACTTATGGGGAACTGGGGAACCACTTGTGGGTCACAGGTGACTTGTGGGGCGTTGTGGGTCACTTCTGGGTCAGTGATGAGGCGCATATGTGTCACTTGTGGGGCACTGGGGTGGCACCTGTCACTTGTGGGGCTCTATGCATCACTTGTGGGTCACGGTGGTGCCACTTGAAGGGTACTTGTGTGTCGCTGCTGTGCCACTTGTGGGGTTCTAGGGTTGCACTTGTGGGTCCCAGATTCCTAGGGGGGGCGCTCGTTGTGTCGCTTGTGGATCGCTGTAGGGCAAGTCTGGGACCCTGAGTTGTCTCTTGTGGGTGACTTAAGGGGCACTGATGTGGCACTTGTGGAGCACTTGTTGGTCCCTGTGGTGTCACTTGTGAGTCACTCGTGGGGCACGGACCGGCACTGATGGGTTACAGGTCAACTGTGGGGCTCTATGGGTCACTTATCATAGAATCATGGAATCATGGAATCACCGAGGTTGGAACAGAGCTCAAAGCCCATCCAGTCCAACCGCTCACCTCTTACCAACAGCTCCCACTGAACCACGTCCCTCAACACAACATCCAGTCTTTCCTTCTACACCCCCAGGGTCGGTGACTCCACCACCTCCCTGGGCATCCATTGCAGTGCCTGATCGCCCTTTCCAAAAAGTAATTCTTCCTCACGTCCAGCCTGAATCTCCCCTGCTGCAGCTTGAAGCCATTCCCTCTGATCCTATCACTGATGACACGAGAGCAGAGGCCGACCCCCAGCTCACTACAACCTCCCTTCAGGCAGTCACAGAGAGCAGTGAGGTCTCCCCTGAGCTCCTCTTCTCCAGGCTGAACGTTCCCAGCTCCTTCAGCCTCTCCTCCTCATCCCTGTGCTCCAGACCCCTCACCAGCTTTGTTGCCCTCCTTTGATCACTTTCCAGGGCCTCCATGTCTTTCTCGCAGTGAGGGGCCCAACACTGGAGGTTGCCCAGCACTCGAGGTGCGGCCTCACCAGGGCCGAGCGCAGGGGATGGATGCTCAGCTCTTTGCTCCTTCTGTCAGCACTGTTTCTTATGCAGGCCAGGCTGCCCTTGGCCTTCCTGGCCCCCTGGGCACACTGTGGGCTCCTGTTCCGCCCAGCACCCATCCATACCCCCAGGTCCATTTCCTCTACGCCGTCCTCCAGCCACAACGCCCCAAGCCTGCAGCCTGGGGTTGTTGCAGCCCAAGTGCAGGACCCGGCCTCTGGCCTTGTTGAAACTCATCCTATTGGCTTCAGCCCAGCTCTCCAGCCTGTCCAGATCCCTTTGTGTGGCCTCACCACCCCCAGGCAGATCCACACTTCCAGCCTGTTTGGTGCCATCTGCGAATGTACCGAGGGAGCACTTGATGCCCTCCTTTAGGCCATCAATCAAGATATTCAGGAGGACAGACCCAGCACCGAGCCCTGGGGCACACCGCTCAGGACCGTTCGCCAGCTGGGTTTAATTCCATTCACTGCCACTCTCTGAGCCCAGCCCTCCAGCCAGCTCCTCACCCAGCCAAGAGTGCACTCATCCAAGCCTCGGGCTGCCAGCTTCTGCAGGAGAATGCTGTGGGAGACAGTGCCAAAGGCTTTGCTGAAGTCTAGGCAGACCACATCAACAGCCTTTCCCTCATCCACCAGATGGGTCACCGGATCATAGAAGGAGATCAGGTTGGCCAAACAGGAGCTGCCCTTCACGAACCCATGCTGGCTAGGCCTGATCCCCCCCTCATCCCGCACGTGCCTCAAGACAATCTGCTCCATTCTTTGCAGTTTTGGGGTGCTTGTTTCAAAAAGGAGCATAGAAGTAGAGAGAGAGTTAATATTTTGGCTAACAACAGCGCTAAGAGCCATCTCACCTCAATTCAACCACCAAAAACCCAGGTACCCAGTCCAAAAGAGAAAGGCAGCCTACGGAGGCAGAAAGGTGTTTCCAAATTAAGATTCACCCCAACCTGAAAGAAGGGCCTAAAAGAAGTGTCGAAGAGAACTGTGCCATTAATTTCTCTTGGATCCTGTACCAGTGGATCGGTGCCACCTGCCTTCGGGAATGGCAAAACTGGAAACTTAGAGGGGTGACACAGAGCCCCAAAAGCCCACTCTTCACTAAGGTTTGGACTACAGCCTTATCAGAGGCTATAAGAGGCTGGCGGAGGTGGGATGGCGTTGCCGATGACCAATGAGAGACTGGCCAGGGCGGGACAGCGCTGCTGATGAACAATGAGAGGCACACGGGGGCAGGACAGCGCTGTCAATGACCAATGAGAGGCTGGCAGAGGCGGGACTGTGCTGCCGATGACCAATGAGAGGCTCTCAAGTGAGGGATGGAGCCGATGATGACCAATAATACCGTGGCGGAGGCAGGAAGGCATTGCCCATGACCAAGGAAAGACGGGCAAGGGAGGGATGGCGCTGCCGCTGACCAATAAAGGCTGGCGGGGGCGGGACAGCGCTGTCGATGACAGATCATAGGCTGATGAGGGCAGGACGATGCCGACGATAAACAATGAGAGACACATGAGGGCGGGACGGCACTGCCGCTGACCAATGAGAGCCTGGCGAGAGAAGGACGGCGCTGCCGGTGACCAACGAGAGGAAAGTGGAGAGCGCTTTCCGGAAAGGACAAAGGTGTCACTTACCCCTCTGCAAGGATCAGGGCGCAGCAGTACAGCAAATCAGGGGGGCCAAAAGGCAAACAGCATCTGGTGGGGGACTGGGCACATGGGCAAGGCATGAAGATAGATACCTTCGTGTCCAGGAACGCCCACACCTTTACCAGGAACAGGACACGTTCACTGCGGAACCTTGGACATCCCCAAATGCCTGCTACTTCTGGGGCTGGAGTCGCCAATCCTACAAAGAAAGAAGAAAGCCTCACACGCCATCCTCAACAAAGTGGGCTAGAAAAGAAAGGTGGGCATTGGACAAAGCCCAAGACGAGGACAGCACTCAGCACAAGCCTGTTTAGGAGATACCTCTGTTTTTGGCACCTCACTTGGTCACAAGTGGGCCCGGGGCTCATGGGAACTCCAGCCAGGCACCGCCAGGCAACATGGAAAAAAGAGAAGAGAAACAGAACACACGTGTAGCAAACACTACAGGAGCCAAAAGGAATTGAACCTGCCATTTATTGAGAGCAAAAAGAAAAAAAAAAAAAAAAAAAAGAAGAGAGACAGAATGAAAGTGTAGCAAATGCTATGGAAACCAAAAGAAATCAAACCTACCTTTTCTTAAGAGCAGCAGGTGGCACTGGCATCCCATCAGCACTGGGCAGAGCTGAGCATGGGGAAAGGAACAACACGCGGTGACAGCAACGGGAGCACGAGGGACAAGCGACACCAAGCCCCAAAGGACCTGAGCGAGCGTGTGAAACAGGAGACGGCAGGGATCCACGTACCTTGGCGCAGAGCCTCAGGAGCGGACACTGGCATCCACCAGCGGCTGTGCTTTCCTGCTGCATCCAACAAAGTCTTTCTCGCAGTCCTCACACTGCTTAGAAGAGCAAGCCGTGTCCGGAACCTCGAGCCAAACAGAATGCGACGAGCAAGGAGCTGGGCATCAATCTCAAGGCCAACAAGTCGGTCCCTCCCAAACCTCACTGCTCACCCAACCTCACTGACACCAGAAGCCCAGGCACACATCTGAGCCCTGCCATTCCCAGCCCTTAAATGAGCTCAGGCAGGGCTCGGGCTCCACCCAGGCCCACCCCCGGCTTCATCGCACCCACCTGGGCTTCCACCCTGCTGCTGCCATCCTGCACCAGCTTGTCCATCATTCCTTCACTCTCTTCTGTAACAGGATGAGGGGGAAGAAAGGAGAGAGAGAGCAAAGAGGAAAAAGGGAATAGGGGACAGCAGAGAACAAAACAAGGGGGTGGGGAAAAAAAGGGAAAAATGGGGTACAGGGACAGAAGAAAGGGGACGTGAGGTGGGGGAAGCGGAGCTGGGGACGAAGAAGAGGAAAGGGGAAAAAAGAACAGGAGAATGTGAAGAGAAATAAGGCTGGGGGGAGAAAAAGGGGTCAAAGAGTGCAAGAAGAGATGAGGGAAGGCGGGGATAAGGCGGGATAGCAGGAAGTGCATGAGAAGGACAAAAGGAAAAGGGGGACGAGGGAGGAAAAAAAGGAAAAGGGGGACGAGGGAGGAATCAGGGCCATCGCACGCAGCAGCGCTGTCCCGCTGCGTGGGAACGCGAGGAGGCTGTGAGGCTCCCAGCTGCTCCCCTCTGTCCTCCTGCCGAGCTCAGCACTGCAGAAGGACTGCCGGATGAGCAGAACGACGAGCAGCGGGAAGGTCACAAATGGCAGGGGGGTAATGAAGCAATTCAGAGGCTGTGTCTGTGTTGATGCTGAAAACCTGAGAGCCGCAAGTTCCGACCGCACGTTGGTTAAGAGAGCAGTGGTGAGAAAGCAATGAAGCAATGAAGGCCTGCGTGCGTTTGGGCAGCAAAGATGTGCGTCTGCTGGCTGTTTGTGCGAGTGGTGAAGCGTCGCCAAAAAGGGGAAGCTGCAGCGCTCAGCCAATGAGGAGCCAGGGCAGGAAGAGCTCAGCAGCGGGCAATGGGGGAGCCAAGACGCAGCGCTGCTGCTCGGGGCTCGGCTGCTCGCAGGAGCCGCTATCGCACTGCGAATGGAATGGGCTTTGGAAGAAAAGGGGACGATGGGGAAGGAAAAAGGAATGGGGCCGAGGGGGGGGGGGGGGAAGGAAGGGGGAGAAAAAGAGGAAAAGGAAAACAAAAAAGGGGGACGGGGAGAAAAGGGAGATGGGGAGGAAAAGGGGTAAAGGGGGTGAAAGGGGAAGTGGGGATGGGGGCAAAAAGAAGAAGAAGGGGGCGAAGAAGAGGAGAGTAAAGGGGGCCAAAGGGAAAGGAAGACAAGAGGGGAAAGGGGAAAAGAAGAATGAGAAAGGGAGGAAAAAGAAAAGGAGATGAGGAGGAGAAAAGGAGAGAGAAGAAGAGGGGGACAAATGGGCAAAAAACAGGGAGATAAAAGGGGGAAGGGAGAGTAAAAAGCAGACCTGGAAGAAAAAAACAGGACATGAGAAGAAAGAAGAGGAAAGGGGAAAAGGGGCCGGGGGAAAGTGAAGAGAAATGCGGGCAAAAGGCGGGCAAAAGGCGGGCAAAAGGCGGGCAAAAGGCGGGCAAAAGGCGGGCAAAAGGCGGGCAAAAGGCGGGCAAAAGGCGGGCAAAAGGCGGGCAAAAGGCGGGCAAAAGGCGGGCAAAAGGCGGGCAAAAGGCGGGCAAAAGGCGGGCAAAAGGCGGGCAAAAGGCGGGCAAAAGGCGGGCAAAAGGCGGGCAAAAGGCGGGCAAAAGGCGGGCAAAAGGCTGCTGCTGTCCAATCAGATGCTGGCGGAGGCGGGATGGAGCTGTCGATGACCAATGAGACGCTGATAGGGTGGGACGGTGCTGTCGATCACCAATGAGAGACACATGAGGGCGGGACGGCACTGCCGCTGACCAATGAGAGCCTGGCGAGAGAAGGACGGCGCTGCCGGTGACCAACGAGAGGAAAGTGGAGAGCGCTTTCCGGAAAGGACAAAGGTGTCACTTACCCCTCTGCAAGGATCAGGGCGCAGCAGTACAGCAAATCAGGGGGGCCAAAAGGCAAACAGCATCTGGTGGGGGACTGGGCACATGGGCAAGGCATGAAGATAGATACCTTCGTGTCCAGGAACGCCCACACCTTTACCAGGAACAGGACACGTTCACTGCGGAACCTTGGACATCCCCAAATGCCTGCTACTTCTGGGGCTGGAGTCGCCAATCCTACAAAGAAAGAAGAAAGCCTCACACGCCATCCTCAACAAAGTGGGCTAGAAAAGAAAGGTGGGCATTGGACAAAGCCCAAGACGAGGACAGCACTCAGCACAAGCCTGTTTAGGAGATACCTCTGTTTTTGGCACCTCACTTGGTCACAAGTGGGCCCGGGGCTCATGGGAACTCCAGCCAGGCACCGCCAGGCAACATGGAAAAAAGAGAAGAGAAACAGAACACACGTGTAGCAAACACTACAGGAGCCAAAAGGAATTGAACCTGCCATTTATTGAGAGCAAAAAGAAAAAAAAAAAAAAAAAAAAGAAGAGAGACAGAATGAAAGTGTAGCAAATGCTATGGAAACCAAAAGAAATCAAACCTACCTTTTCTTAAGAGCAGCAGGTGGCACTGGCATCCCATCAGCACTGGGCAGAGCTGAGCATGGGGAAAGGAACAACACGCGGTGACAGCAACGGGAGCACGAGGGACAAGCGACACCAAGCCCCAAAGGACCTGAGCGAGCGTGTGAAACAGGAGACGGCAGGGATCCACGTACCTTGGCGCAGAGCCTCAGGAGCGGACACTGGCATCCACCAGCGGCTGTGCTTTCCTGCTGCATCCAACAAAGTCTTTCTCGCAGTCCTCACACTGCTTAGAAGAGCAAGCCGTGTCCGGAACCTCGAGCCAAACAGAATGCGACGAGCAAGGAGCTGGGCATCAATCTCAAGGCCAACAAGTCGGTCCCTCCCAAACCTCACTGCTCACCCAACCTCACTGACACCAGAAGCCCAGGCACACATCTGAGCCCTGCCATTCCCAGCCCTTAAATGAGCTCAGGCAGGGCTCGGGCTCCACCCAGGCCCACCCCCGGCTTCATCGCACCCACCTGGCCTGCCACCCTGCTGCTGCCATCCTGCACCAGCTTGTCCATCATTCCTTCACTCTCTTCTGTAACAGGATGAGGGGGAAGAAAGGAGAGAGAGAGCAAAGAGGAAAAAGGGAATAGGGGACAGCAGAGAACAAAACAAGGGGGTGGGGAAAAAAAGGGAAAAATGGGGTACAGGGACAGAAGAAAGGGGACGTGAGGTGGGGGAAGCGGAGCTGGGGACGAAGAAGAGGAAAGGGGAAAAAAGAACAGGAG
Source organism: Tympanuchus pallidicinctus (assembly GCF_026119805.1). Classification (NCBI taxonomy): domain Eukaryota; kingdom Metazoa; phylum Chordata; class Aves; order Galliformes; family Phasianidae; genus Tympanuchus; species Tympanuchus pallidicinctus. The sequence goes on along the minus strand of NW_026294789.1, from coordinate 12,896 downwards.
AATGTGAAGAGAAATAAGGCTGGGGGGAGAAAAAGGGGTCAAAGAGTGCAAGAAGAGATGAGGGAAGGCGGGGATAAGGCGGGATAGCAGGAAGTGCATGAGAAGGACAAAAGGAAAAGGGGGACGAGGGAGGAAAAAAAGGAAAAGGGGGACGAGGGAGGAATCAGGGCCATCGCACGCAGCAGCGCTGTCCCGCTGCGTGGGAACGCGAGGAGGCTGTGAGGCTCCCAGCTGCTCCCCTCTGTCCTCCTGCCGAGCTCAGCACTGCAGAAGGACTGCCGGATGAGCAGAACGACGAGCAGCGGGAAGGTCACAAATGGCAGGGGGGTAATGAAGCAATTCAGAGGCTGTGTCTGTGTTGATGCTGAAAACCTGAGAGCCGCAAGTTCCGACCGCACGTTGGTTAAGAGAGCAGTGGTGAGAAAGCAATGAAGCAATGAAGGCCTGCGTGCGTTTGGGCAGCAAAGATGTGCGTCTGCTGGCTGTTTGTGCGAGTGGTGAAGCGTCGCCAAAAAGGGGAAGCTGCAGCGCTCAGCCAATGAGGAGCCAGGGCAGGAAGAGCTCAGCAGCGGGCAATGGGGGAGCCAAGACGCAGCGCTGCTGCTCGGGGCTCGGCTGCTCGCAGGAGCCGCTATCGCACTGCGAATGGAATGGGCTTTGGAAGAAAAGGGGACGATGGGGAAGGAAAAAGGAATGGGGCCGAGGGACAGGGGGGGGAAGGAAGGGGGAGAAAAAGAGGAAAAGGAAAACAAAAAAGGGGGACGGGGAGAAAAGGGAGATGGGGAGGAAAAGGGGTAAAGGGGGTGAAAGGGGAAGTGGGGATGGGGGCAAAAAGAAGAAGAAGGGGGCGAAGAAGAGGAGAGTAAAGGGGGCCAAAGGGAAAGGAAGACAAGAGGGGAAAGGGGAAAAGAAGAATGAGAAAGGGAGGAAAAAGAAAAGGAGATGAGGAGGAGAAAAGGAGAGAGAAGAAGAGGGGGACAAATGGGCAAAAAACAGGGAGATAAAAGGGGGAAGGGAGAGTAAAAAGCAGACTTGGAAGAAAAAAACAGGACATGAGAAGAAAGAAGAGGAAAGGGGAAAAGGGGCCGGGGGAAAGTGAAGAGAAATGCGGGCAAAAGGCGGGCAAAAGGCGGGCAAAAGGCGGGCAAAAGGCGGGCAAAAGGCGGGCAAAAGGCGGGCAAAAGGCGGGCAAAAGGCGGGCAAAAGGCGGGCAAAAGGCGGGCAAAAGGCGGGCAAAAGGCGGGCAAAAGGCGGGCAAAAGGCGGGCAAAAGGCGGGCAAAAGGCGGGCAAAAGGCGGGCAAAAGGCGGGCAAAAGGCGGGCAAAAGGCGGGCAAAAGGCGGGCAAAAGGCGGGCAAAAGGCGGGCAAAAGGCGGGCAAAAGGCGGGCAAAAGGCGGGCAAAAGGCGGGCAAAAGGCGGGCAAAAGGCGGGCAAAAGGCGGGCAAAAGGCGGGCAAAAGGCGGGCAAAAGGCGGGCAAAAGGCGGGCAAAAGGCGGGCAAAAGGCGGGCAAAAGGCTGCTGCTGTCCAATCAGATGCTGGCGGAGGCGGGATGGAGCTGTCGATGACCAATGAGACGCTGATAGGGTCGGGACGGTGCTGTCGATCACCAATGAGAGACACATGAGGGCGGGACGGCACTGCCGCTGACCAATGAGAGCCTGGCGAGAGAAGGACGGCGCTGCCGGTGACCAACGAGAGGAAAGTGGAGAGCGCTTTCCGGAAAGGACAAAGGTGTCACTTACCCCTCTGCAAGGATCAGGGCGCAGCAGTACAGCAAATCAGGGGGGCCAAAAGGCAAACAGCATCTGGTGGGGGACTGGGCACATGGGCAAGGCATGAAGATAGATACCTTCGTGTCCAGGAACGCCCACACCTTTACCAGGAACAGGACACGTTCACTGCGGAACCTTGGACATCCCCAAATGCCTGCTACTTCTGGGGCTGGAGTCGCCAATCCTACAAAGAAAGAAGAAAGCCTCACACGCCATCCTCAACAAAGTGGGCTAGAAAAGAAAGGTGGGCATTGGACAAAGCCCAAGACGAGGACAGCACTCAGCACAAGCCTGTTTAGGAGATACCTCTGTTTTTGGCACCTCACTTGGTCACAAGTGGGCCCGGGGCTCATGGGAACTCCAGCCAGGCACCGCCAGGCAACATGGAAAAAAGAGAAGAGAAACAGAACACACGTGTAGCAAACACTACAGGAGCCAAAAGGAATTGAACCTGCCATTTATTGAGAGCAAAAAGAAAAAAAAAAAAAAAAAAAAAAGAAGAGAGACAGAATGAAAGTGTAGCAAATGCTATGGAAACCAAAAGAAATCAAACCTACCTTTTCTTAAGAGCAGCAGGTGGCACTGGCATCCCATCAGCACTGGGCAGAGCTGAGCATGGGGAAAGGAACAACACGCGGTGACAGCAACGGGAGCACGAGGGACAAGCGACACCAAGCCCCAAAGGACCTGAGCGAGCGTGTGAAACAGGAGACGGCAGGGATCCACGTACCTTGGCGCAGAGCCTCAGGAGCGGACACTGGCATCCACCAGCGGCTGTGCTTTCCTGCTGCATCCAACAAAGTCTTTCTCGCAGTCCTCACACTGCTTAGAAGAGCAAGCCGTGTCCGGAACCTCGAGCCAAACAGAATGCGACGAGCAAGGAGCTGGGCATCAATCTCAAGGCCAACAAGTCGGTCCCTCCCAAACCTCACTGCTCACCCAACCTCACTGACACCAGAAGCCCAGGCACACATCTGAGCCCTGCCATTCCCAGCCCTTAAATGAGCTCAGGCAGGGCTCGGGCTCCACCCAGGCCCACCCCCGGCTTCATCGCACCCACCTGGGCTTCCACCCTGCTGCTGCCATCCTGCACCAGCTTGTCCATCATTCCTTCACTCTCTTCTGTAACAGGATGAGGGGGAAGAAAGGAGAGAGAGAGCAAAGAGGAAAAAGGGAATAGGGGACAGCAGAGAACAAAACAAGGGGGTGGGGAAAAAAAGGGAAAAATGGGGTACAGGGACAGAAGAAAGGGGACGTGAGGTGGGGGAAGCGGAGCTGGGGACGAAGAAGAGGAAAGGGGAAAAAAGAACAGGAGAATGTGAAGAGAAATAAGGCTGGGGGGAGAAAAAGGGGTCAAAGAGTGCAAGAAGAGATGAGGGAAGGCGGGGATAAGGCGGGATAGCAGGAAGTGCATGAGAAGGACAAAAGGAAAAGGGGGACGAGGGAGGAAAAAAAGGAAAAGGGGGACGAGGGAGGAATCAGGGCCATCGCACGCAGCAGCGCTGTCCCGCTGCGTGGGAACGCGAGGAGGCTGTGAGGCTCCCAGCTGCTCCCCTCTGTCCTCCTGCCGAGCTCAGCACTGCAGAAGGACTGCCGGATGAGCAGAACGACGAGCAGCGGGAAGGTCACAAATGGCAGGGGGGTAATGAAGCAATTCAGAGGCTGTGTCTGTGTTGATGCTGAAAACCTGAGAGCCGCAAGTTCCGACCGCACGTTGGTTAAGAGAGCAGTGGTGAGAAAGCAATGAAGCAATGAAGGCCTGCGTGCGTTTGGGCAGCAAAGATGTGCGTCTGCTGGCTGTTTGTGCGAGTGGTGAAGCGTCGCCAAAAAGGGGAAGCTGCAGCGCTCAGCCAATGAGGAGCCAGGGCAGGAAGAGCTCAGCAGCGGGCAATGGGGGAGCCAAGACGCAGCGCTGCTGCTCGGGGCTCGGCTGCTCGCAGGAGCCGCTATCGCACTGCGAATGGAATGGGCTTTGGAAGAAAAGGGGACGATGGGGAAGGAAAAAGGAATGGGGCCGAGGGGCAGGGGGGGGAAGGAAGGGGGAGAAAAAGAGGAAAAGGAAAACAAAAAAGGGGGACGGGGAGAAAAGGGAGATGGGGAGGAAAAGGGGTAAAGGGGGTGAAAGGGGAAGTGGGGATGGGGGCAAAAAGAAGAAGAAGGGGGCGAAGAAGAGGAGAGTAAAGGGGGCCAAAGGGAAAGGAAGACAAGAGGGGAAAGGGGAAAAGAAGAATGAGAAAGGGAGGAAAAAGAAAAGGAGATGAGGAGGAGAAAAGGAGAGAGAAGAAGAGGGGGAGAAATGGGCAAAAAACAGGGAGATAAAAGGGGGAAGGGAGAGTAAAAAGCAGACCTGGAAGAAAAAAACAGGACATGAGAAGAAAGAAGAGGAAAGGGGAAAAGGGGCCGGGGGAAAGTGAAGAGAAATGCGGGCAAAAGGCGGGCAAAAGGCGGGCAAAAGGCGGGCAAAAGGCGGGCAAAAGGCGGGCAAAAGGCGGGCAAAAGGCGGGCAAAAGGCGGGCAAAAGGCGGGCAAAAGGCGGGCAAAAGGCGGGCAAAAGGCGGGCAAAAGGCGGGCAAAAGGCGGGCAAAAGGCGGGCAAAAGGCGGGCAAAAGGCGGGCAAAAGGCGGGCAAAAGGCGGGCAAAAGGCGGGCAAAAGGCGGGCAAAAGGCGGGCAAAAGGCGGGCAAAAGGCGGGCAAAAGGCGGGCAAAAGGCGGGCAAAAGGCGGGCAAAAGGCGGGCAAAAGGCGGGCAAAAGGCGGGCAAAAGGCGGGCAAAAGGCGGGCAAAAGGCGGGCAAAAGGCTGCTGCTGTCCAATCAGATGCTGGCGGAGGCGGGATGGAGCTGTCGATGACCAATGAGACGCTGATAGGGTGGGACGGTGCTGTCGATCACCAATGAGAGACACATGAGGGCGGGACGGCACTGCCGCTGACCAATGAGAGCCTGGCGAGAGAAGGACGGCGCTGCCGGTGACCAACGAGAGGAAAGTGGAGAGCGCTTTCCGGAAAGGACAAAGGTGTCACTTACCCCTCTGCAAGGATCAGGGCGCAGCAGTACAGCAAATCAGGGGGGCCAAAAGGCAAACAGCATCTGGTGGGGGACTGGGCACATGGGCAAGGCATGAAGATAGATACCTTCGTGTCCAGGAACGCCCACACCTTTACCAGGAACAGGACACGTTCACTGCGGAACCTTGGACATCCCCAAATGCCTGCTACTTCTGGGGCTGGAGTCGCCAATCCTACAAAGAAAGAAGAAAGCCTCACACGCCATCCTCAACAAAGTGGGCTAGAAAAGAAAGGTGGGCATTGGACAAAGCCCAAGACGAGGACAGCACTCAGCACAAGCCTGTTTAGGAGATACCTCTGTTTTTGGCACCTCACTTGGTCACAAGTGGGCCCGGGGCTCATGGGAACTCCAGCCAGGCACCGCCAGGCAACATGGAAAAAAGAGAAGAGAAACAGAACACACGTGTAGCAAACACTACAGGAGCCAAAAGGAATTGAACCTGCCATTTATTGAGAGCAAAAAGAAAAAAAAAAAAAAAAAAAGAAGAGAGACAGAATGAAAGTGTAGCAAATGCTATGGAAACCAAAAGAAATCAAACCTACCTTTTCTTAAGAGCAGCAGGTGGCACTGGCATCCCATCAGCACTGGGCAGAGCTGAGCATGGGGAAAGGAACAACACGCGGTGACAGCAACGGGAGCACGAGGGACAAGCGACACCAAGCCCCAAAGGACCTGAGCGAGCGTGTGAAACAGGAGACGGCAGGGATCCACGTACCTTGGCGCAGAGCCTCAGGAGCGGACACTGGCATCCACCAGCAGCGGCTGTGCTTTCCTGCTGCATCCAACAAAGTCTTTCTCGCAGTCCTCACACTGCTTAGAAGAGCAAGCCGTGTCCGGAACCTCGAGCCAAACAGAATGCGACGAGCAAGGAGCTGGGCATCAATCTCAAGGCCAACAAGTCGGTCCCTCCCAAACCTCACTGCTCACCCAACCTCACTGACACCAGAAGCCCAGGCACACATCTGAGCCCTGCCATTCCCAGCCCTTAAATGAGCTCAGGCAGGGCTCGGGCTCCACCCAGGCCCACCCCCGGCTTCATCGCACCCACCTGGCCTGCCACCCTGCTGCTGCCATCCTGCACCAGCTTGTCCATCATTCCTTCACTCTCTTCTGTAACAGGATGAGGGGGAAGAAAGGAGAGAGAGAGCAAAGAGGAAAAAGGGAATAGGGGACAGCAGAGAACAAAACAAGGGGGTGGGGAAAAAAAGGGAAAAATGGGGTACAGGGACAGAAGAAAGGGGACGTGAGGTGGGGGAAGCGGAGCTGGGGACGAAGAAGAGGAAAGGGGAAAAAAGAACAGGAGAATGTGAAGAGAAATAAGGCTGGGGGGAGAAAAAGGGGTCAAAGAGTGCAAGAAGAGATGAGGGAAGGCGGGGATAAGGCGGGATAGCAGGAAGTGCATGAGAAGGACAAAAGGAAAAGGGGGACGAGGGAGGAAAAAAAGGAAAAGGGGGACGAGGGAGGAATCAGGGCCATCGCACGCAGCAGCGCTGTCCCGCTGCGTGGGAACGCGAGGAGGCTGTGAGGCTCCCAGCTGCTCCCCTCTGTCCTCCTGCCGAGCTCAGCACTGCAGAAGGACTGCCGGATGAGCAGAACGACGAGCAGCGGGAAGGTCACAAATGGCAGGGGGGTAATGAAGCAATTCAGAGGCTGTGTCTGTGTTGATGCTGAAAACCTGAGAGCCGCAAGTTCCGACCGCACGTTGGTTAAGAGAGCAGTGGTGAGAAAGCAATGAAGCAATGAAGGCCTGCGTGCGTTTGGGCAGCAAAGATGTGCGTCTGCTGGCTGTTTGTGCGAGTGGTGAAGCGTCGCCAAAAAGGGGAAGCTGCAGCGCTCAGCCAATGAGGAGCCAGGGCAGGAAGAGCTCAGCAGCGGGCAATGGGGGAGCCAAGACGCAGCGCTGCTGCTCGGGGCTCGGCTGCTCGCAGGAGCCGCTATCGCACTGCGAATGGAATGGGCTTTGGAAGAAAAGGGGACGATGGGGAAGGAAAAAGGAATGGGGCCGAGGGACAGGGGGGGGAAGGAAGGGGGAGAAAAAGAGGAAAAGGAAAACAAAAAAGGGGGACGGGGAGAAAAGGGAGATGGGGAGGAAAAGGGGTAAAGGGGGTGAAAGGGGAAGTGGGGATGGGGGCAAAAAGAAGAAGAAGGGGGCGAAGAAGAGGAGAGTAAAGGGGGCCAAAGGGAAAGGAAGACAAGAGGGGAAAGGGGAAAAGAAGAATGAGAAAGGGAGGAAAAAGAAAAGGAGATGAGGAGGAGAAAAGGAGAGAGAAGAAGAGGGGGACAAATGGGCAAAAAACAGGGAGATAAAAGGGGGAAGGGAGAGTAAAAAGCAGACTTGGAAGAAAAAAACAGGACATGAGAAGAAAGAAGAGGAAAGGGGAAAAGGGGCCGGGGGAAAGTGAAGAGAAATGCGGGCAAAAGGCGGGCAAAAGGCGGGCAAAAGGCGGGCAAAAGGCGGGCAAAAGGCGGGCAAAAGGCGGGCAAAAGGCGGGCAAAAGGCGGGCAAAAGGCGGGCAAAAGGCGGGCAAAAGGCGGGCAAAAGGCGGGCAAAAGGCGGGCAAAAGGCGGGCAAAAGGCGGGCAAAAGGCGGGCAAAAGGCGGGCAAAAGGCGGGCAAAAGGCGGGCAAAAGGCGGGCAAAAGGCGGGCAAAAGGCGGGCAAAAGGCGGGCAAAAGGCGGGCAAAAGGCGGGCAAAAGGCGGGCAAAAGGCGGGCAAAAGGCGGGCAAAAGGCGGGCAAAAGGCGGGCAAAAGGCGGGCAAAAGGCGGGCAAAAGGCGGGCAAAAGGCGGGCAAAAGGCGGGCAAAAGGCGGGCAAAAGGCGGGCAAAAGGCGGGCAAAAGGCGGGCAAAAGGCGGGCAAAAGGCGGGCAAAAGGCGGGCAAAAGGCGGGCAAAAGGCGGGCAAAAGGCGGGCAAAAGGCGGGCAAAAGGCTGCTGCTGTCCAATCAGATGCTGGCGGAGGCGGGATGGAGCTGTCGATGACCAATGAGACGCTGATAGGGTGGGACGGTGCTGTCGATCACCAATGAGAGACACATGAGGGCGGGACGGCACTGCCGCTGACCAATGAGAGCCTGGCGAGAGAAGGACGGCGCTGCCGGTGACCAACGAGAGGAAAGTGGAGAGCGCTTTCCGGAAAGGACAAAGGTGTCACTTACCCCTCTGCAAGGATCAGGGCGCAGCAGTACAGCAAATCAGGGGGGCCAAAAGGCAAACAGCATCTGGTGGGGGACTGGGCACATGGGCAAGGCATGAAGATAGATACCTTCGTGTCCAGGAACGCCCACACCTTTACCAGGAACAGGACACGTTCACTGCGGAACCTTGGACATCCCAAAATGCCTGCTACTTCTGGGGCTGGAGTCGCCAATCCTACAAAGAAAGAAGAAAGCCTCACACGCCATCCTCAACAAAGTGGGCTAGAAAAGAAAGGTGGGCATTGGACAAAGCCCAAGACGAGGACAGCACTCAGCACAAGCCTGTTTAGGAGATACCTCTGTTTTTGGCACCTCACTTGGTCACAAGTGGGCCCGGGGCTCATGGGAACTCCAGCCAGGCACCGCCAGGCAACATGGAAAAAAGAGAAGAGAAACAGAACACACGTGTAGCAAACACTACAGGAGCCAAAAGGAATTGAACCTGCCATTTATTGAGAGCAAAAAGAAAAAAAAAAAAAAAAAAAAGAAGAGAGACAGAATGAAAGTGTAGCAAATGCTATGGAAACCAAAAGAAATCAAACCTACCTTTTCTTAAGAGCAGCAGGTGGCACTGGCATCCCATCAGCACTGGGCAGAGCTGAGCATGGGGAAAGGAACAACACGCGGTGACAGCAACGGGAGCACGAGGGACAAGCGACACCAAGCCCCAAAGGACCTGAGCGAGCGTGTGAAACAGGAGACGGCAGGGATCCACGTACCTTGGCGCAGAGCCTCAGGAGCGGACACTGGCATCCACCAGCGGCTGTGCTTTCCTGCTGCATCCAACAAAGTCTTTCTCGCAGTCCTCACACTGCTTAGAAGAGCAAGCCGTGTCCGGAACCTCGAGCCAAACAGAATGCGACGAGCAAGGAGCTGGGCATCAATCTCAAGGCCAACAAGTCGGTCCCTCCCAAACCTCACTGCTCACCCAACCTCACTGACACCAGAAGCCCAGGCACACATCTGAGCCCTGCCATTCCCAGCCCTTAAATGAGCTCAGGCAGGGCTCGGGCTCCACCCAGGCCCACCCCCGGCTTCATCGCACCCACCTGGCCTGCCACCCTGCTGCTGCCATCCTGCACCAGCTTGTCCATCATTCCTTCACTCTCTTCTGTAACAGGATGAGGGGGAAGAAAGGAGAGAGAGAGCAAAGAGGAAAAAGGGAATAGGGGACAGCAGAGAACAAAACAAGGGGGTGGGGAAAAAAAGGGAAAAATGGGGTACAGGGACAGAAGAAAGGGGACGTGAGGTGGGGGAAGCGGAGCTGGGGACGAAGAAGAGGAAAGGGGAAAAAAGAACAGGAGAATGTGAAGAGAAATAAGGCTGGGGGGAGAAAAAGGGGTCAAAGAGTGCAAGAAGAGATGAGGGAAGGCGGGGATAAGGCGGGATAGCAGGAAGTGCATGAGAAGGACAAAAGGAAAAGGGGGACGAGGGAGGAAAAAAAGGAAAAGGGGGACGAGGGAGGAATCAGGGCCATCGCACGCAGCAGCGCTGTCCCGCTGCGTGGGAACGCGAGGAGGCTGTGAGGCTCCCAGCTGCTCCCCTCTGTCCTCCTGCCGAGCTCAGCACTGCAGAAGGACTGCCGGATGAGCAGAACGACGAGCAGCGGGAAGGTCACAAATGGCAGGGGGGTAATGAAGCAATTCAGAGGCTGTGTCTGTGTTGATGCTGAAAACCTGAGAGCCGCAAGTTCCGACCGCACGTTGGTTAAGAGAGCAGTGGTGAGAAAGCAATGAAGCAATGAAGGCCTGCGTGCGTTTGGGCAGCAAAGATGTGCGTCTGCTGGCTGTTTGTGCGAGTGGTGAAGCGTCGCCAAAAAGGGGAAGCTGCAGCGCTCAGCCAATGAGGAGCCAGGGCAGGAAGAGCTCAGCAGCGGGCAATGGGGGAGCCAAGACGCAGCGCTGCTGCTCGGGGCTCGGCTGCTCGCAGGAGCCGCTATCGCACTGCGAATGGAATGGGCTTTGGAAGAAAAGGGGACGATGGGGAAGGAAAAAGGAATGGGGCCGAGGGGCAGGGGGGGGAAGGAAGGGGGAGAAAAAGAGGAAAAGGAAAACAAAAAAGGGGGACGGGGAGAAAAGGGAGATGGGGAGGAAAAGGGGTAAAGGGGGTGAAAGGGGAAGTGGGGATGGGGGCAAAAAGAAGAAGAAGGGGGCGAAGAAGAGGAGAGTAAAGGGGGCCAAAGGGAAAGGAAGACAAGAGGGGAAAGGGGAAAAGAAGAATGAGAAAGGGAGGAAAAAGAAAAGGAGATGAGGAGGAGAAAAGGAGAGAGAAGAAGAGGGGGACAAATGGGCAAAAAACAGGGAGATAAAAGGGGGAAGGGAGAGTAAAAAGCAGACCTGGAAGAAAAAAACAGGACATGAGAAGAAAGAAGAGGAAAGGGGAAAAGGGGCCGGGGGAAAGTGAAGAGAAATGCGGGCAAAAGGCGGGCAAAAGGCGGGCAAAAGGCGGGCAAAAGGCGGGCAAAAGGCGGGCAAAAGGCGGGCAAAAGGCGGGCAAAAGGCGGGCAAAAGGCGGGCAAAAGGCGGGCAAAAGGCGGGCAAAAGGCGGGCAAAAGGCGGGCAAAAGGCGGGCAAAAGGCGGGCAAAAGGCGGGCAAAAGGCGGGCAAAAGGCGGGCAAAAGGCGGGCAAAAGGCGGGCAAAAGGCGGGCAAAAGGCGGGCAAAAGGCGGGCAAAAGGCGGGCAAAAGGCGGGCAAAAGGCGGGCAAAAGGCGGGCAAAAGGCGGGCAAAAGGCGGGCAAAAGGCGGGCAAAAGGCGGGCAAAAGGCGGGCAAAAGGCGGGCAAAAGGCGGGCAAAAGGCGGGCAAAAGGCGGGCAAAAGGCGGGCAAAAGGCGGGCAAAAGGCGGGCAAAAGGCGGGCAAAAGGCGGGCAAAAGGCGGGCAAAAGGCGGGCAAAAGGCGGGCAAAAGGCGGGCAAAAGGCGGGCAAAAGGCGGGCAAAAGGCGGGCAAAAGGCGGGCAAAAGGCGGGCAAAAGGCGGGCAAAAGGCTGCTGCTGTCCAATCAGATGCTGGCGGAGGCGGGATGGAGCTGTCGATGACCAATGAGACGCTGATAGGGCGGGACGGTGCTGTCGATCACCAATGAGAGACACATGAGGGCGGGACGGCACTGCCGCTGACCAATGAGAGCCTGGCGAGAGAAGGACGGCGCTGCCGGTGACCAACGAGAGGAAAGTGGAGAGCGCTTTCCGGAAAGGACAAAGGTGTCACTTACCCCTCTGCAAGGATCAGGGCGCAGCAGTACAGCAAATCAGGGGGGCCAAAAGGCAAACAGCATCTGGTGGGGGACTGGGCACATGGGCAAGGCATGAAGATAGATACCTTCGTGTCCAGGAACGCCCACACCTTTACCAGGAACAGGACACGTTCACTGCGGAACCTTGGACATCCCCAAATGCCTGCTACTTCTGGGGCTGGAGTCGCCAATCCTACAAAGAAAGAAGAAAGCCTCACACGCCATCCTCAACAAAGTGGGCTAGAAAAGAAAGGTGGGCATTGGACAAAGCCCAAGACGAGGACAGCACTCAGCACAAGCCTGTTTAGGAGATACCTCTGTTTTTGGCACCTCACTTGGTCACAAGTGGGCCCGGGGCTCATGGGAACTCCAGCCAGGCACCGCCAGGCAACATGGAAAAAAGAGAAGAGAAACAGAACACACGTGTAGCAAACACTACAGGAGCCAAAAGGAATTGAACCTGCCATTTATTGAGAGCAAAAAGAAAAAAAAAAAAAAAAAAAAAGAAGAGAGACAGAATGAAAGTGTAGCAAATGCTATGGAAACCAAAAGAAATCAAACCTACCTTTTCTTAAGAGCAGCAGGTGGCACTGGCATCCCATCAGCACTGGGCAGAGCTGAGCATGGGGAAAGGAACAACACGCGGTGACAGCAACGGGAGCACGAGGGACAAGCGACACCAAGCCCCAAAGGACCTGAGCGAGCGTGTGAAACAGGAGACGGCAGGGATCCACGTACCTTGGCGCAGAGCCTCAGGAGCGGACACTGGCATCCACCAGCGGCTGTGCTTTCCTGCTGCATCCAACAAAGTCTTTCTCGCAGTCCTCACACTGCTTAGAAGAGCAAGCCGTGTCCGGAACCTCGAGCCAAACAGAATGCGACGAGCAAGGAGCTGGGCATCAATCTCAAGGCCAACAAGTCGGTCCCTCCCAAACCTCACTGCTCACCCAACCTCACTGACACCAGAAGCCCAGGCACACATCTGAGCCCTGCCATTCCCAGCCCTTAAATGAGCTCAGGCAGGGCTCGGGCTCCACCCAGGCCCACCCCCGGCTTCATCGCACCCACCTGGGCTTCCACCCTGCTGCTGCCATCCTGCACCAGCTTGTCCATCATTCCTTCACTCTCTTCTGTAACAGGATGAGGGGGAAGAAAGGAGAGAGAGAGCAAAGAGGAAAAAGGGAATAGGGGACAGCAGAGAACAAAACAAGGGGGTGGGGAAAAAAAGGGAAAAATGGGGTACAGGGACAGAAGAAAGGGGACGTGAGGTGGGGGAAGCGGAGCTGGGGACGAAGAAGAGGAAAGGGGAAAAAAGAACAGGAGAATGTGAAGAGAAATAAGGCTGGGGGGAGAAAAAGGGGTCAAAGAGTGCAAGAAGAGATGAGGGAAGGCGGGGATAAGGCGGGATAGCAGGAAGTGCATGAGAAGGACAAAAGGAAAAGGGGGACGAGGGAGGAAAAAAAGGAAAAGGGGGACGAGGGAGGAATCAGGGCCATCGCACGCAGCAGCGCTGTCCCGCTGCGTGGGAACGCGAGGAGGCTGTGAGGCTCCCAGCTGCTCCCCTCTGTCCTCCTGCCGAGCTCAGCACTGCAGAAGGACTGCCGGATGAGCAGAACGACGAGCAGCGGGAA